>NC_080576.1:97778434-98079463 GCF_029962835.1 Magnolia sinica
GGCAGATAATTCTTAAAATTGTATCAGAGAGAGTTTTATAAGAGAGATAATAATTTCGTATATATAAAACTGGAATCGGTAGTTTTTATATAGACTTCGAAGTGGTGCATAAGCACCCTTTATAAAAGGTTAGGTCCGTTGGGTTTAAACCCAACGCCTAACCTTTTGTAAAGTGTGCTTATGCACCACTTTGAGTCTATATAAAGACTACCGATTCCGTTTTAAAATACGAAATTATTATCTCTCTTATAAAACTCTCTCGGATATGGTTTTAAGAATTTTACTGATTCATCGCTGAGTCAACCCAGCACTTTTGGATTAAACCGCAAGTGGTTCGAGCCCGCATGTGGGACCTGGGACCAGGTCATAGTCGTTGTATCCTGGAGGTTGATTGCTAAAACTGTTGCACTTGGGACGCGGCCAAGGGGAGCAAATTCGATTTCAAACCGAGTGACTCGATCACGCCTTGACTCAATTTAATAAGTTCTTCTTTTTCAAAATTTATTTCTTTTTTTTCTCGATTTTTAATAGTCTATTTAATTCAACAAAATATTCTAACAATCTTGAAATCGAATTATTGAATTATATAGACTATGGCTACAGTAAGAGTTGCTTCTGTTGAGTTAGCCAAAATCGAACCTTCTTGACAATCATTTAAACGGTGGAAAAAGAAACTGTTCGCTCTGACCACCTTGAAAGTTTCATACATTTTATCTCAATCATTTACTATAGATCCAACAAATCAAATTAAAAGATGAAAATAATTGTAAAAATTATATTCTAAACTCTTTATCCAACGAACTATATGACGTGTATGCTTCTTATGTGTCTGCTAAAGACATATGGACTGCTTTGGAAAAGAAATACATATTAGAAGAAGCAGGTACTAAGAAACATGCAATTGCTAATGTCCTTCATTATGAAATGACAGATGATAAACCTGTCACAAATCAAATTCACAATTTTCAAAGTCTAGTTCATGAACTATCAACAGAAGGAATTAAGTTGGATGAAGTGTTTCTGTCAGGAGCACTAATAGAAAAATTACCGCCCTCCTGTAAAGAATATAAGAATAGAATGAAACATAAAAAGAACGGTGTTTCTTTGGAAACCACTATCGTACACATACGAATAGAGGAGGCCAATAAAATCAGGGACCAAAAAGAAAATAAAAATGAGATAGATTCAAAGGTGAATCTTGTGGAATCAAGTCGGGCAACTAATAAGAAAAAGGGCAACTGTCATTACTGTGGCAAACCTGGACATTATGCAAATGAATGGAGGCTCAAAAGAAGAATGCAAACAATCAATTCAAGAAAAAGGAAAACTGTAAATGTGGAAAGCCTGGGCATCATGTCAAAATCTGCAGGCTTAAGAAAAATAAAGATAAGCCGCATGCTAATAAAGAAACAGGCAATGAGTCGACATGATAGTAGTTGTGGTGTCAAGTCTTCCTTTTAAACAACTTGGAGTGGGTGCTAGACGCTGGAACTAGGCACTTGTGCAAGGATCGTAGCATGTTTACCTCCTACCAAGTATCGGGAGATGATAAAAGTGTTCATGGGTAATGCTAGAACGTCTCGTTGTAGGAAAATGGAAAGTACTTCTAAACTCACGGAAAGACTCTAATTTTGAATGATGTCTTACATGTGCGACATTAGAAAAAACTTGGTCTCCGGTTCACTCCTCAATAAGGCAGGTGTTAAGTTAGTATTTGATTCGGATCTTGTGATGACTAAGAATGGAACCTTTGTTGGTAAGGGTTAGGCAATGGTTTATTCATTATAAATGTATCCAATGATAATAATAAGAAGACATTCAGTTCTGTTTATATCGTTGAATCTTTTTATCTATGATATAGTAGATTAGGTCATGTGAATATAGCATCTTTGAAGAAAAATGAAAAGATTAAGTTTATTACCTAATATATCTAATGAAGAATTTGACAAATGTGAAACATGTGTCGAATCAAAATTCATTAGAAAATTCTTTAAACAAATAGAAAGATCATCTGTTCTATTAGAGTTAATACACAGTGACTTAGGTGATTTTAGAAATCATATGTCTAGAGGTGGAAAAAGATATTACATAACTTTTGTAGATGATTACTCTAGGTTCACTAGAGTCTATCTGTTAAGGAACAAAGATGAAGCTTTAGATGTTTTTTCTAAATACAAAATTGAAGTTGAAAATCAGTTAAATATAAAAATTAAAAGACTTAGAACAGATAGAGGAGGTGAATATGAATCTTCTCAATTTAGAGAATTATGTGAAAAGAATGGAATAGTTCACGAAACTACAGCTCCTTATACACCAGAACAGAATGGAATAGCAGAACGTAAGAATAGAACTCTAAAAGAGATGATGAATGCTATATTAAATAGTTCAGGCTTACCCTCAAATATGTGGGGAGAAGCAATTCTATCTGCTTGTTATATTCTAAATAGGATTCCTTCTAAATCTTCTGAACAAACACCATATGAACTTTGGAAGAATCATGTTCCTAGTTACAAATATATTAAAGTGTGGGGGTGTCTTGCTAAAGTAGGATTGCCTGAAACTAAGAAAAGAAAGTTAGGTCCTAAAACGACCGACTATTTATTTATAGGTTACGCACAAAACAGTGCGGCCTATAGGTTTTTAGTTTTAAAAACTGAGGATAATATTCTAGATCCTAATACAATTATAAATGCTAGAGATGCAGAGTTCTTTGAGAACGTATTCCCTATGAAATCTAAATCTATAGGAATAGAGGAAGTCAATGAATCAGATATTGCATCTACTAGTAAAAATGCATACGAGAAAGTAGTAGAAGAGATACAACCAAGAAAAAGTACTAGGGTTAGAAGAGAAACTAACCTAGGAGATGATTTTTTCACTTTCTTAGTAGAAGATGATCCTACAACCTATATAGAAGCAATTAACTCTCCAGATGCAACCTTTTGGAAGGAAGTAATAAATGATGAGTTAGAATCTATTATATCTAATAACACTTGGGAACTTATAAACCTACCACTTGGAAACAAACCAATAGGTTGTAAATGAGTGTTTAGAAAGAAACTAAAATCAGATGGGACTATTGATAAGTTTAAAGCTAGGTTGGTAGCGAAAGGCTTCAAACAAAAAGAAGGAATAAATTACTTTGATACATACTCTCCTGTAACTAGAATTACAACTATCAAGGTCTTAATAGCGATAACCTCCATATATAAATTGGTGGTACACCAGATGGACGTTAAGACAGCTTTCCTAAATGGAGACTTAGAAGAAGAAATATATATGGAACAACCTGAGGGTTATAAGATATCAGGAAAAGAAAATAAAGTATGTAGACTAATTAAATCATTATATGGTTTAAAACAGGCTCCTAAACAATGGCATGAAAAATTTGATAGTGTTTTAAAATCAAATGGTTATCATATAAATGATGTACATAGATGTGTATATAGTAAAATTTTTAGAAATGAATATGTTATTATATGCCTTTATGTTGATGACATACTTATTTTTGGAACTAATATTAAATTAGTTAATACAACTAAGAAATTCTTGTCATTTAAGTTTGACATGAAAGACGTATGAGAGGCTAGTGTAATCTTGGGTATTGAAGTAACCAGAAAAAATGGTGTTATTATATTATCTCAATCTCATTACATTGAGAAGATATTGAGAAAGTTTAACCATTTTAATTGTTTCTGTCAGTACTCCTTATGATTATAGTGTGATTCTCATGAAGAATACCAGAAAATAGTGTGTCTCAATTGGAGTATTCCGGAATAATTGATAGCCTTATGTATCTAACAAACCGTACTAGACCAGACATAACTTTTGCAGTAGGAAGGCTAAGTAGATATACACATAACCTTGGAAAAAAGCATTGGAATGCTTTGTCTAGGATTTTGAGATACCTAAAAGGCGGTATAGCCTATGATTTACATTATAATGGTTTTCCTTTGTATTAGAAGGATACGGTGATGCTAATTGGATTAGTGATTCAGATGAGACAAAATTCACGAGTGGATATGTCTTCACTTTAGGTGGAGGAGCAGTCTCTTGGAAGTCTACCAAGCAGACATGTATCGCTCGGTCTACTATGGAATCCGAGTTTATTGCCTTAGAAAAGGTTGGATCAGAAGCCAAGTGACTTAGAAATCTCTTAGGTGATATACCATTGTGGCCAAAGCTTGTATCGGCCGTATCTATTCATTGTGACTGTCCTATAGGAAAAACAAAAGTAAAATATATAATGGAAAGAGCGGACATATTAGACTGAGACACAACATAGTGAAACATATGATGCGTGATGGAGTCATATCTATTGACTTTGTGAGGTCGAAAAAGAATCTAAGGATCCTCTGACCAAAGGACTATCTAAAAGGTTAGTCAATGATACATCGAAAGGAATGAGGTTGAGCCTCAACCCAACCTATATAAGTGGAGATCCCATGAGATAGGTTCAATGGGTAAACAACAAAACACGAGGTAGACGATTGCACTGAGTTGTATGAGCCCCTTTTATGGTGTACAGTGCGAGCAGCAACGCAGAAGGATGAATTGTTAGAACTCTTAATGAATCCATAGCCATATATTTGGTGGTGTATACAGTTGCTGCATACACTTGATGGAATTCACCTATATGGGTGTGGAGGTAGAGACCGCTTCCTATAAGAATCTATGCGAATTCTCTAGAGCACTCATGAAATCCAGGTAATGGTGTATGGCCGAAACGCACCGAACCGCAGAATCACTTGCAGAGGAAGAGTTGTGTGAGTGGCATGTACTTGCGATCTACATTAAAAGGATTCAGGTTCAATACATTAAAAGGATTCAGGTTCATAGACCTGTATTGCTTACTCTAATGTCGGTTAAAGTCTATGGTGACACCGACACCATTGCATAACTATTACGCTTTAATCCGAAAGGGTTTTATTTTAAAACATGTGGGGGATTGTTGTATTTTGTTTTAAAATAGTATTAAAATTTGAATTTTCAAATTTTCGGTGATTTCCCTCCATTTTTGAAAAGTTGTAGTACTTTTGAGTTGTGGGTTTTATCCCACATCGGATTTGACAAAGTTAACTATCTTGTATATAAGATAGTCTTTTTACTTAGAGCTTGAGCCCCTTTCAGGGGGCATGTGAATTTGGTCCTGTGGGAGGGCTATGTCAATAGCTCTAATCTATGCCATTAACCACACGCGCGCGCGCCGAGCCGTGTCGTGCCGAGCCGAGTCCGAGTCCGAGTCTGTGTCCGTGTGTGTGTGCGTGTGCGTGACGCGACGGGACAGGACAGGCTGGGCTGGGCGTGGGCGTGGGCGCGGTGTGTGTGTACTCGCGTGGGTGTGTGTATGGGTACTCGCAGGACTGTATGTACGGGAGTGTACTCGCATTTGCGTTTTTTTCTTAAACTAGAGAGATGCGTCCCTTCCGGTTGGTCGCACCTGTTGGTTTTAAACCCAACGGACCAAACCTTTTATAAAGGGTGCTTATACACCACTTCGGAGTCTATATAAAGACTACCGATTTCAGTTTTAAATATATGAAATTATTATCTCTCTTACAAAACTCTCTCTGATATAATTTTAAGAATTTTACTGAGTTCATCGCTGAGTCAACTCAGCACTTTCGGATTAAACTGTAAGAACTTTTTTTTTTTTTAAAATTTTATTTTTTATTTTTTAATGTATGTGAAGTGGGAAGAGTGAAGAGACAAGAGTTAATAGTTAACAGTAAGTGTCAAAGTGTACGCGTGCGATGTATTAATAACATATCAGTGCATATACGCTCATTAATAATCCGAGTTAAAGATACACTACACTACATTACACCGTACTTTGCCACAATTGAAGCTTGCAAGCTTATATGAGATTGCTATTATGACATATCCTCCGTCCCTAATATAAACAATAAATAAAAAAATACTTCAGAAGTTATATAATTTTTGATTAATTCTTTCTTTATGACGAGAAACATAGATGATGGAATAGAGATAAACACTAGAACGTGCCTTGCTGAAAATAATAATCAAAACCAACACTTCTGGCCCACCTAGTCTTTGGGTTATCATGATTTATGGTTCAATGATTAAAACGAGGGAGCCCACCTCATGATCGTACTTCCGGCCATGAATTTCCAGTGACGTGGCCCTCGATTTGCAAAAGTTACCCTAGTAAGTCTTTTCGGCGAGGTAGGTTAGCACCGTCCATTCAAATAATGGATCAAATAAGTCCGGTTTCACCGACCATGAGGCCACGTGTATGGTGGAGAGTGTCTCACATATGTAAGCCGGAAAGCTCCTTTGACAAAAAAAGTAACGTGAAAGGGCGGAAGTTGTCATTTAGAGGGAAACTTTGATACTCCGACAGACTGTGATGGTTGATACGCGGCACTTAAAAATCGTAATCGTCACACTTAAAAAGTAGCAAATTTATGGGTTTATGTTTGGAGTGGATGATAGATTAAAACTTTCACTTGTTTGATCATGTAACCATACTATCATATTGGTGGACATTTATTGGACAGTTGGGATGAAGAACATCTAACGGTCCTATTTTAGCAGACAAGTGTCCACATGTCGTGTGTTAACATTCATTCAATCAAATCTGATTTTCTTCTCGTTACTTATATTGGCTTCAACAATTTAGTCCGTTTACAGTCTCTATGCGCCTGAGTATCAGGTAACATACATCACCAGGGTATCAAATAACTCCCCATTCGTTTAACGTGTTGAAAAGCATTTAAAAACAAATGAATGGTTCGGAAAACACTTGGGTACCTCACCATAGGTATTCTACATGATTACTTTCACTGGATGAAGAGAAACAACTTAAATTACTTGAAATCCACGCCGTTCATAAAATACATCACCTATTGTTAAGTCCTGATTCCAAAAATAAGGATGATTCAATACTCATATGGATCACTTGAAAAATATTATACATAATAACATATAAATTCACATGTCATGGGTCACATGAGTTTCAGAATCACAGTATTTTTTGTTGGTTTTTTCATCTCAACCAGACGCATCAGATGAATGGATTGGATGGCATATAAAAACTACAATAGGTCTTACAAAAAACTAACGGTGGATGTTCCATCATGACTGTTTCTGTGCTGGGCCCTACTTGAGTTTTTGGATGACCATGATGTCTAGTTTCAACGGTTAAAATAAGATAGTGGAACGGATGGATATTATGAAAGTTTAATCCACGTGGCAGTCGGTCCTCCAAAGTAACCCTGGTAGGTACCTAGCGCGGCTTGTGAGGTAAGAAGGAGAGGGAAAGAGTGTGTGGACCGTCTTAACTCTCTGCCCAACTTTTAAAACCGTCCCACGTGTCGCAACCGCCAAACGCCTAGTGGCTGAGTACTGATTCTTTTTATTTTCGATGATACTCTGCCGACCACTCACCCACTTGTACACGTGGCACTGTTTAATCAAATCCAACCGTCCAAAGTTGTGGGACACACTGGGGATGGAGCATGCCTAGAAAATCACATCCACAACATGATCCTGACCTACGATTAATGGATACTGATTAAATGAATATGGACCGTTAAGTGTCCTTTAAACTCCAGAAATCTGCCGTTCATCTAGTGCGTTCTTTGGGTTTCACTGATCTTAGTGGGACCCACGATTTCGTCTGTTAGGTTTGGGAGGATTTTGATGCCACTGCAGTTATATGGGCTTGAATGGGCCCAGCCCATTAGCTGATGCCTGTGCCTAGGCCCCACAAAGGATCGCCAATTTCCTACAGCCGGCGCGAATCAGGTGAGACTAACAGCTTAGTGGATCAGTCCCTGAAAGTGGGCCCACTTTGATGTATTTGTTGTATATCCAATCAGTCCATCAGTTTTTTCAGCTGATTTTAGGCATGGTTCCAATAATGAAGCATATCCAAATCTCAAGTGGAACACACCACAGGAAGGAAACAGTGGTCATTGAGTGTCCACCGTTAAAACATTCCTAGGACCCACTGTAATGTTTATTTTCCATCCAACCTGTTGATAAGGTAGAAAAGACCTGGATGTAGGGCAAAAGAAAATATCGACTAGATTCAAAATTGTTTTGGCCCACAAGAAGTTTTTAATGGTCAATGATCACTGTTTCCTGTGGTGTGGTCCACTTTAGATGTGTATCTGCTTTAATTTTTGAACCTTGCTTCAAAATGATCTGGAAATACTGATGAACAGAGTGGATACATAACACATATATCAAGGTGGGCCCCACTGCCAGGGACTCACCTAATCGGCGGCCGTTACTGGAAGCCCGTGTAACCAAAAGCTATGTAGGGTCCAGAACGATGTCTGTGTAAAATCAACTCCGTCCATCAGTTTCATCAGCTCATATTAGGGCATACATGTAAAAATGGGTCACATCCGAAACTCAAGTAGACCACACCACGTGAAACAGAGAGGTGAAAATGTCATTGAAACTTTCCTGGGACCACGCTGATATTCCTATGCCATCAAACCTGGGCATAAGGTGATTACCTCCTAAATGAATTTAAAAAAAAAAAATATCAAACTGCTAGGTCTGGTAAGGTTTCAACGGTGGGCATCTAATCCTTGCTGTTCCCTGTGGTGTGGCCCATTGGAGTCTTGAATCTGCATGATGTTTTAGCTCACACTCTAACTTGAACTGGCGCAATAGATGACTGGAGTAGATATAATACAGACACGGCGGTTGTGGCTGCTGAATTGATTAGGTGAGGTTGGTGGGACCCTAACTATGGGGCTCGCAGTGGTGATGTATGTGTCATAAATACACTCCCATTTTGAAAGCATGATCGAAAAAATGAAGCTGAGTCAAAATTTAGGTCGACCACACTACAAGAAACAATCAAGATTGAATCTCCACCATTAAAAACTTCATGGATTCCCCCGCAATGTTTATTTGCCATCCAACCTGTTGATAAGGTCACAAACACCTAGATGAAGATACCACACAAATATCATCTTGATCCAAAGCTTTTGCGGCCCACAATAAGTTTTTAATGGTCAATCATCACTGTTTCCTGTACTATAAAATGAGCTTTCAATACAGATGGACGGCGTAGATGTAGTCACATACGTCACAGTGGGCCCCACCATCAGGGGTCCCACCCACTTCGGGGCTAGCTGGATCCGGGGTCTCACGGACGGAAGAGGCCGAGTTTTGGGCCTGGTCAATCTGGGCCCATATTAATCCGTAAACGTAGAAACTCCAGTCTGCATGCGTATGGGACTGTTATATTCCTGCAGAGCATCGAAGTCTTTCGGTCGTCCATCTTTTCTGCTCCAAAGAAAAGAAAGCTGAAGAAAGCTATAAAAGCAAAAGAAGGATCACGAGCCTCCTCCTCTCTGTCAGTCGATCTTTAAAGAGCCAACCAGAAAAGAGGGGGTTTGAAGGAAGGAAGGTTGGAGAGAATAGCCACCGCCAGGAAGATGAAAGGTGGACAGGTATTGGACGGTTCAGATATAAAGGGATTGGTTGAGAACGAGGAGGTGTTCGAGAACTTCGTGGACCATAAGTTCAAAGAGCTCGACAGAGATGGAGATGGAAAGCTGTCCGTGAAAGAACTACATCCAGCTGTTGCTGATATTGGAGCTGCTCTTGGTCTTCCTGCTAAAGGCTCTTCTCCTGATTCTGACCACATCTATAAAGAGGTTCTCTCTCTCTCTCTCTTTTATAGACATTCGGACACCTCAATCGCTCGATCCAGGCCGTCTATTGTGTTCGGCGTACTTTTTTGGGGTGACCATCTTAAATTCATACTGATCGGATGATTGTGTCCATCCATAAGTTGGCCTTATTTTTATATCCATCCGTTTTCGAACTTATGGATGGGATGGTTAGGATTTTCTCATAAAATCTATTCTTTAGAACTACAAGGAATCCAGGATGGCCCTCGGCAAATAGATGTTTCAAATTGATGAATCGGGCCTGCTTAAAGTGATCCTGGCTGTTCATTTTATAGGCTATTGATTTGATGGTTAGATTTGTTCGATTACTTTATTTTTTACAAGGTAGCCCATGAAATGTGTGGTGGACCTAACGGAGAGACCTGATCAGTTGATTGGACTGTCCAAGAGTCCAGATGCAATTAGAAGCACTGACTGGATAATTTCTCTCCTCTTTTTTGGTGGAATTCTCTCTCTCAAATGCTCCAATCAATGCTCTGCGAGCAATATAAGTAACAGTGCTTTCAGTTGCATCAGAACACTCGGATACTTTGATCGATTGATCTGAACTGTCCATTATGTCTAGTGCACGTTTTATGGGTTACTTGAAGAAAATAAAACCAATTGGACGGTTTGATTGATTCTAAATTTAGGCTTTCTTATAACCATCCAATTTCTAACCCATGGATGAAATGGTTAGGATTGTTTGATCAAAATGTTTGCTCATAATCCTAACCGATCAGTCATTTGCTCGGGCAGATGGATAGCGTAGGTTGTTGATGACCATAGTTTTAGAAGTGATCCTGACCATTCTATTGATCTGATGGTTGGAATCGTCCGATCTACGTGATTTTTACATGGTATCTCATTATTATTTGCCATAGAGCTAATGGACAGTGCAGATCATTTCTCATTTTATGAGGGTCTTGATAGAGTGCAGTCGAGTGCACTGTAGCTAAGAAATCGCTGAGGCTCCCTATCCTACGTACGTGGAAAATTACCTCGAATCAGAACCGCTCAAATTGGGTATCGGACAATTCGAGCTCTCCCATTTGTGGGAACTAGATAAACGGTTAGGAGAATATTTCAACTGTCCACATTAAAGCGATAAATGGCCAAATATCTAAAGAACGATCCTCCAATCAGGGTTCATCTACTATGGGAACCGTCGGATCAACGGTTTCGATCCCGGAACCATTAGCCCCACTGTACGGAATTCATTGCGTCAGCAAACTGTTTGTGTGCGGATGAGCATCACCCTAAAGTATCTAATGGTCCTATTCTATGGAAGTCCAGCAACCGCCCATGGAGGAAAAAAGAAAGTAATGATAGTCATGATTTTAGATCTGGGACGTCTTTTGAGAGTATGGTCCATTGACCATGAGGCTTGTTAGATCAACGGTCTAGATCACCGAATTGTTGGTCCTGCTTATAGTAAATCTGGGCCGAGAATACAGTACTTATCCTGCTCCCGATGGATAATGCACGAGGCTCCTCAGTTACCCAAAGAAAAAATTAGCATCATTGACGAGTCTGTACTATGCTGTTTTTTTTTTGGGCAGCCCAGAAACTATGTCACTATAGTGAATTTTTAGAGCACTTTTTTAGTATAAACCCGACGTATTATCTACTTTTTTTCATTCGACTCCAAAAAAATCTAAATAGCTAAACCAAACCTCTATTCGTACGGACTAATTTAGAAAGACGAAAATACTTCAGCTTTTTTTAGCTGCTTTACCCTAATAGGTAGGGATATTTTCTTAAAAAAACTTACTTTCGTACCCCAAAAATTCACTTTGGTGAGATAATTTTCGGGCGGTAAAAAAAAAAGCATAGTACGGACTCGTCTATAATGTTAATTTTTTTGAATTTTAAGGATATGGAGGTAAATTTTTTGACAAAAAATCCCTGTCTATTAGGGTAAAGTAGCTGAAAAAAGCAGAGGTATTTTCGTCTTTCTAGGTTTGTCCGTACAAATAGAGGTCTAGTTTAGTTATTTAGGTTTTTTTTTTGGGTTAAATGAAAAAAAAGTAGGTAGTACGTCGGGTCTATTTTAAAAAAGTACCCTTACCCAGAAGATAAGGGGAATTATTTAATGGTGTTGGCAGAGTATGAGGCTTGATACGTGGGTACTCAAACTGTACACGTGGATGCATTAAATCAAATTAATACATCTAAACTAGGACATGTAATTTGGACCGTCTAATCTAAATTACTTATATTCCACGTATATGCAATTTTCAAGTGGCTGCTTACCATCTGTAAAACGTAACCAGAGGAGTTAAAAGCTATACTTGAAAGATGGGGATAGGGTGAGGGAATAGGTATTTAGGATGCCGAGTATCAGCAACCACCCAAGCACTATGGGGCCCACCGTGACGTTAGTGTTATATCCACTCTGTTCATCCGTTTCACCTCCTCCGTTTAGGACATGAGTCTAAACATAAAGGAGATCCAAAACTCATGTATGTGGTACATGGACTTAGGTGGAATGGAATTGCATTTGATCATTTCCAATTAGGAATACCTGAATTGGAAACCCTTGGATTTGAAATACCTTCAGGGGGTGTTTGGGCATAGTATTGGGAAGGATTAGGTGGGATGAGATTCAAAAAATATAATTATTACATGTCTCAGGAATTGTCTTTTGTTATTGTGGGATAAGCTTAATTCCATGCTATGTTTGTAATACGGTGGTACATTGAATGGATGTACCTACCATCTTTTGAAACTATTGAGAATAACACGTGTTATATCCAAATTGTTCATCTGTTTTTTAATGTCATTTTATGGCATGGGCCTAAAAATGAGGCAGATCCAAAACTTATATGGCCCCAAAGAAGTTTTCAACGGTAGGTATTCAATCCCCATTGCTTTTTATGGTGGGGTCCACTTGAGCTTTAGATCTACCTAATTTTTTGGCCCATGCTCTAAAATGATCTCAAAATATTCGTGGACGGTGTTGATATAGCCCACACATCATGGTGGGACCTACACAACTTGCAAACATTGAGTAGAATTGGCACGGACCGATGCAATTCCATCTAATCTAATTCTAAGCTTTTCCATTCTTCCCAAACATTGAGTGGAATTGGCACAGGACCAAATGCAATTCCATCCCACCTAATCCCATCTAATACCATGCGTCAAACGCCCCCTTGAGCTCAATGTTAGCAAGTTGTGTAGGTCCCACCATGATGTGTGGGCTATATCCACACTGTCCACCCATTTTTCGAGATCATTTTAGAGCATGGGCCAAAAAATTAGGTAGATCTAAAGCTCAAGTGGACCCCACCATAGAAAGCAGCGAGGATTGAATACCTACCGTTGAAAACTTCTCTGGGGCCACATAAGTTTTGGATCTGCCTCATTTTTAGGCCCATGCCATAAAATGAGGTTACAAAACAGATGAACGGTTTGGATATAACACATATGTGTTATTCTCAATAGTTTCAAATGATGGTGGGTATATCCATTCAATGTACCACCATATTACAAACATAGCATGGAATTAAGCTTATCCTGTAGAAACAGGGGACAATCCCTGCCATATGTAATAATTATGTTTTTTGAATCTCATCCCACCTAATCCTTCCCAATACCATGCGCCAAACACCCAGGCCTGTTTGGCTAGTTGGATTGAACGGGATTAGGATGGATGGGATCAATTTTAAGGTAATGATGGTGATGTCAGTGGATTGGTTTAAGATCCATGGGTTTGCTATATCCCGGGACAAGTTCACCGGGTCTGTTTGGCACGTTTGGCATATCCCGGGATTTTACCTTCCAATCTGTCCGTTCAAACACGCCCCAGCCCAACTGAACGGGATTAGGAGGGATGGGATCAATTTTAAGGTAATGATGGTGATGTTAGTGGATTAATTTAAGATCCATGGGTTTGCTATATCCCGGGACAAGTTCACTGGGTCTATTTGGCACGTTTGGCATATCCCGGGGTTTTACCATCCAATCCCTTTTAATGCAACTGGCCAAACAGGTAGATTGGATGGGATTGGAAGGGATTCGAAGATAGCTCCCGGATTGGCCAGGCATGCTAAATAGACATGGGATCCTGATCTCGGGATATAGCAATCCCATGGATCTTAAGACAATCCATTGACATCACAATCATTACCTTTAAATCCCATCCAATCCACCCTAATCCCTTCAAAATTGCTAGGGACGTGTTTGGTTTGAGGGATTGAAAGGGATTGGAAGGTTTAATCTCGGGATTGGCCGGGCGTGCCAAACAGACCCCATATAGCAATCCCGGGATATAGCAATCCCATAGATCCTGCACCAATCCACTGACGCAGCTATCATTACCTTGAAAGCCGTGCAATCCACTCTAACACCATCCAATCCCTTCCAATTTGCCTGGCCAAACACGCCCTTAGATTGCGTCTAACATCTTGGATTCAAAAACTCTAGGGGCGTTTGGCACATGGGTTTAAATGGGATTAGGTGAGAGTGGGTTTTATGATCCCATAGATGGTTGCAATGTCCTGTTTGGGACTCACATGAGGTATGGGTTGTGAAGTCCCTTCTTGGAATTAGCGCAGGGGCAAGGGTTTCTGCAATCCTATTTTGGGTTTCATGTGGCTAGTGGTCAGTGCTATGTGGACCCCACCATGATGTATGTGTTTTATCCATGCTGTCCATTCATTTTGAAATATAATTTTTGGGCTTGATCCAAAAAATGAGATAGATATAAATCTCAGGTGGACCACACCATGGGAAAACAATAGTGATTGAATTACACCATCAAAAACCTCCTGGGGCCAACTGTGTGGTCTACTTGAGATTTGGATCAAACTCATTTTTAGGCTCATACCATAAAATGACATGGAAGAATGGGTGGACGACATGGATGAAACACATACATCATGGTGGGGCCCACAGAACCGGTAGTGGCAAGATGAGTAGCCAATCCATTTCCTAAACATGAAATTGGATGGCCTCCGAGCCATGGGATTAGTCGACAATCCCTGACATAGTGTAATCATTACATTTTGGTAATTCCATCCCACTTAAATGGGATGGAATTACCAATCCGTTTCCCATGGTGTGGTCCACCTGAGATTTATATCTACCTCATTTTTAGGAACAAGCCTAAAAATTATATTTCAAAATGGATGGACGGCATGAATAAAATATATACATCATGGTGGGGTCCATATAGCACCGACCACTAGCCACACGAAACCCAAAGTAGGATTGTAGAAACCCTTGCCGCGGTACTGATTCTAGAAGGGGCTTCACAACCCATACCTTATGTGAGTCCCAAACAAACGTTGCAATTATCTATGGGATTTTTAAACCCACTCCCACCATATAGCTATAATTTAAAAATAGCTATACGAATGATGTAATATATCCCTTGGTGTTTGAATTTAATTACTAAATCAATTTTAATACCCTTAATTAGTATGTATATTGATGTTTGACATAATGATTATAATAAGTCTATTGAAATATGTACTTTAACAATAGAAATGAAGAAATTATAAGCCTTAAATGAGCTACAAGCATTACATCATAGCCAAGTTGCTTGCTAAGGCTAGTGTTTAGGTGCAAACCATTTTATTGATGTAATTTTATTAATGCAATCTATAATCTAATTGTTTTAGGATATCATTAGTGGGCGTGTGTACATTAGATTAGTAGCCTAATGATACATATATTACAAGATATCAATATAAAAAAACTTAAATGAAGTTAGTAATAAAATTTTTTAAAAAAGGAAATGGATTGTGTCCAGGTAGGGCTTTGTGGGCCTACCGTGATGTATGAGTTTTATCTATGCTCTATCCATTTTTCCATATCATTTTAAGATGTGACCCCAAAAAGGAGGCATATTTGAAGCTCAAGTGGACCACACAGTGGTGATTGAACTCCCACCATTAAAAACTTCCAACAGAAGTTTGGGATCAATCTGATATATGTGTTTTCTATGTTTTTCCTTCATCTAAGTATATATCACCTTATGACTAAGGGCGTGTTTGGACACGCGGATTAGGTGGGAGTGGGTTGTATTAGGGTGGATTGTATGGCTTCCAATGTCATAATGAGTTGGACAGTGGATTACTTGCAATCCCACTGGATTGCTATATCCATCGGCCCATCTACGTCCATGTTTGGACGGGCGGACGGGATGGGTTTTCAAAAGCATAGTGCGTTTGGGTAGGCATGGGCCAGCGTTCGCACTGGGTCCCGCTGGGATGTGTATTGGGCCACCATCATGGACGGTTCGATGATCGGAACCGTCCAATGCGTCCAGGAGGTGGGGCTGACAGTACCCATGGAGACCTTATCCTCCCATGCACAGGCACACACGATTTCCACCGTCAAACGCAAGATGGACGGTGGAGTAAAAGATTTTGTGGGCTACACCGAATTCAATCCGAAACCAAACATTTTCAACTAGTTTTTCGACGTGCATTCAGTGGACGGAGTGGATTTTCTTGAAGACATCAATCATGGGCCCCACCATTAGCACACCGCAAGAAATTGCTCAAGTCCCTGCGTATGTGAAAACCGACTTTGGTGGGCCATTATGTGATCTTGGTGGTGATCGGATCAGCAATCCAAACCGTCCATAATCTCCAAAAGGGGGTCACAACCCTTCCCATGAAGTCAGAATGGACGGTGTGGATACTCCCTTCGCCAAAACTCGTTCCAAACGCGGCTGTTTCCGCACCTTTGCTGCACAACGTGCGTAAACAGAGTTGGTTCGTCCGGCTCCAAACTGACCTCCACCAGTCAATGGGATTCGCAATCCACCGGATCCTCTCCCGAATCCACAGACCACTCTCATCCGTCGTCAATACCGCGCCACCCAAACAGAACTGTAGGAGGACGGGTGGGATTCAAAACCCAATCCCACGGACTCCACTCTACTCCCACCAAGACCGCACGTCGAAACACGCCCTTAACGTGTCCAAGTGGGAACAGGATACAGTCTACCTACGAAAAAACAATTATCGTACTGTAGAATTATATGCAAATATATAGGTGCGTGTATTATTCTTTTCTAATACCTCGGATATTACTGTGGTCCCACAAAGGTTTCAATAGTGGGCATCCACCTGAGTTTCGATCTTTTCATGTGTGAGCTCATTTCCAAAAATGAAAAATGAGCTGGCGAAATGGATGGAAGGAATGGACATGACAATGACACGACGGTAAGCCATACACTGTCTTGGGTTGCAGGCAATCCGCGTCAGAGGCCTGATAAGCAAGTACTCAGAAGTTATACACGTGGCATTTCCTAACTCAGGTTGAAATGAATATATGGTGCAAAATGACTGTTGCAAAGGTAGGTACCTTAAGTTCAGATTGGTGGACACATTTTCGTTGGAATAGTACACGCGTATCATCCATCATACTCTGCCAGAGTAACAATTTTTTTTTCTCGCGACGGAAATACCTCTGTCAATCAAGACGCATCACTGTGCTTATTTTTCGATCTTGAGGCCCACTCTTAGCTGTCTTGCTTGAGGTCCATTGCTTTTGCCAATCCTTGTTTGGGGTCCTGTGGCTGCCTGTGGATGAGAAGCTGTAACAATGTCACATCGTCTGGTCAATCAGGTCTCTCCGATGTTGACGGTCTTGAAATGGACGGTGGAGAAAAAAGCATATGTGGTCAACGGTCTAATCAGTGTGATCCCTGAACGGTTGTGCTGTCAATGGTCCAGTCCACAAGATGGATGGTATGGGTGATGTGACCATGCAGCCACTTGGCACATCCATGACCGGGCCCATGTGTTTTCATGGCCAGATGATTGATTTTTCTTCGGGTAGGGCCCACCATTGATGGGCATTGCACCAAAATGACAATTTTTGGATGGTTGATTTTCTCCATTGAACATGGACACGTGGCCAACTTTGTTTTTTAGCCATCGGATGAAAGAACGTCAATGGAATCGGTCGGATCGGATAGGATATCCCGATCAATGTGACATTTCTGAAGTTTCCCATACCCACGAGATGAACGGTGCAAATCATCCATCCATTTTTCACTTGGTCCCATCAAGGATTGCAAAATCCTACAATTTCATTTCCCATTTCTGAAATCTATTTATTGCTATACGTCATCATTGTCCACTGCACATGGAAATCGGATTGCGTAGTGAGATACTCAGTAGCGTAGTACCGTACTGAGTAAACTCAGTTGGGCCCACTTTGAATGTATGTGGTTTATCCACGCCGTCCATCCGTTTTTTCAGCTCATTTTAGGGGTCGAGCCCAAAATTGAAGCATATCCAAAACTCAAGTGGACCACACCACAGTAAACAGTGGGAATAATGATTTCAACCGTGGAAACCTCGATAGGGCCCACAGTGATGTTTATCTGTCATCCAATCTGTTCATAGGATCACACAGACATGAATGAAGAGAAAACAAAAATATCAACTTGGTCCAAAACTTCTGTGGCCCACAAGAATTTTTCAACGGTATAAGTTCAATTCACACTGTTTCCTGTGGTGTGGTCCACTTGAGCTTTGGATATGCTTCATTTTTTAGCTCAAGACCTGAAATTATCTGGTATAATGGATGGACGGATTGGAAAAAATACATAAAACACGGTGGACCGCACAGAGTTTACTCTGTACTCCATCGGCCTCCAAGCACGTGGTGGCCCACTAAATCAACAGAACCGGAATCATCTACAACACCTGTTTTACGGAGCTTGCATCTAAAACACCCCACTCTGTGGGACCCATGTTCTATACGTAAAATCCACTCCGTCCATCAGGTGAGAATGATCTTCACCATGCATGATAAAAAAACTCAGATGGGCCACACCAATGGTAAATACATAAAATTTCTCCTAAATCTCTACCTTTATGCAGTGTGGTCCACCCGCGTTTTAGATCAGGCTAATTTTTATTTTTTTACCTTCATCCGGGTGAATTACACCCATTGAATGAGTTTGATGCAAGATACACCCCATCTTCACCCCAAACACAATCTCATGGTTGGTGTCCCATACTCATTGTTCCATGTGCAGTGGCTCACATGAGTCGTTGAACCGGATGATTTTCTTTGGGTATGTCTAGAATCCAGGATAGTAGCTGACGGACGGAGTGGATTTTAAATATAGAACGCACCGGCCCCCCACAGATCTTTGGTGTTTTACGCCCTGCTGAAGCAGATGTTGTAGACGATTCCAGTCCATGTCAACAGTCCGTGCTACCAGCCAACTCATGTACGGCTATCCTATCCATTCAAATTAGGGACAGATCATGATGGGAATTTCACTGATGAAGCAATCCTAACGTGCGGGGAACTTATCTACGCACGTGTAAATATCAACTGTCTGTGTGGGTCCACTGTATGTCTGTACATCCAACCAGTGTATGAGTCAGCCTGTTACTGCGTTGGGATGCCCAAAAATCATGTTTATACTATGATAAGGTGGGCCACACCAGAGAAAAACAATGTATAGATCCACCCAAATACTTTTTAAGTTTGGATTACAAATTATATAGTAACATAAAATGAAAGTGCATTGCTTACAAATTACAATATCATATCTTATAGAAAATAAACAACTTAACTGATAATTCCTGTGTTTGGATAGACATGATAAAATCGTAATGATAATATTTTTATATGATTGAAATGTCAAATTAATAAATTTTTTTGATATATATGTTTGAATAGAAGATTTTTATGATAATGCAATATAAAATTGTAAAGATTATAAATTCTTAAATCCATTTTCAATTATATATGCATTTGATTGTGGAATTATGTGCTTAAACAAAACATTGTAAAATTATAATGATAATGCTTTTACATTATATTATTGATGTAATTCACAATCTAATGAGCTTTGAATTTAAGTAGTGTTCTACGCATCTCATTTTCTTGATGGGGAACCTTATAGATGGATTAAATTACAAAACAAATCAAGTGTGCCTAACGAAAAGTTGCAGAATAAGTTTTTCCAACAAACCTTTGCAATGGATTCTACCCCTTAAAAGAGAATAACATAGAGAAAACCATACGAGGACATGGGTATGTTGCAACAATATTTTTACCGGCCCACCTATTGAATGGTATATGGTATGCGAGAAGTGGAACAAGCCTTTAAATAACTATTAATGACTATTATTGATGTAGAGCGGGTCACGGACACTTTCATGGCCAAGATGGACTAGAGAAAGCCCGAGTAGAGGCGGAAGTGATCAGGATCGTCAGAACCTTGATGCAAGCATATCTCGCAAAACAAAATGAGTTATTCAATGTATAATATATGATTTTGGGGTAGGAGAAGCTACTTTAGCCAACCAACCCAGCTATTCCGGGTTGCCCATACTGAATTTGCGAGATTCCATCAGAGCGATAGTTGAAAGTCCATTTTAATTTTGTTTTTACTATTTATAGTAAGTTTTAGTTCAATCATAACTCTTGATCCTTTGATCTTTAGGAGTCATGCCTAACATGAAAAGGGCTTAGAAAAATTAGGAGAATAACATGGTTAGGCCAAATTGGACACTTACTATTTTTGGTCGAAAACCATAAGTCTAGTAGAAATCATGACCGTTTTTGGTCGAAAACCATCAAGTCTAGTAGAAATCATGACCGTCTATAAATAGTAAGTTTACTAGTTATGGTAAGTCACGTTTTTTAGGGAGTTTGAGTTAGAGTTTGATTCTGAAACTTCTTCCTAAGTTTGATATCACTATTTCAAGGATAGTAAATTTGTTTTTATCCTCAATCAATTTATTTTTGAATTTATACGAATTTATTTCTATTTTCTATTTTTCCTCGTGGATTTGAGGAATCTCTGTGAGTAGTCCAGAGAAGCTCTGTGGATTGAGAGTAATTGTCCCTTGAGGAAGACAGTGATCGACCTCATCATGTCCATCCTACATCACACCACCTGTGATCTGTGTCCCCATATGAAGTGAATTTTTCATACATTTATTATGATAGACCCCTCAACTGTTGTTGTATAGCTTTGTAGTAATACTATTAGTGTGAGATACATTTAAAAAAAAGAGGAGAGTAGGCTATTCACATGAAAATTGAAATTAAAAAAATTTAAAACCATTTAAAAGTCATTTTGCAGGTTAAATCTGAACAACCACATTCAACCTGTTGATAAGGTCATTTAGACGTGGATGAAGGGAAAACACAAATATCAGCCTAATCAAAAACTTTTGTAGCCACCAAGAAGTTTTTAATGGTGGGTGTTCAATCGCGACTTTTCCTGTGGTGTGGTCCACCTGAGCTTTGGATCTGTTTTATTTTCTGAACAACCACGTAATAATAGCGGAGTTTCTTTTGGTATGCATCCATGAAGATAAAAAGCACATGAGCGTGCGTTGAACCATGCTTTTTCTTTCTGAACGCTTGCAGGTTTTGAATGAATTCACCCATGGAAAGCAAGAGAATGTGAGCAAGAACGAGTTCAAAGTGGTACTCTCTGACATCCTGCTTGGCATGGCGGCTGGGCTCAAGCGTGACCCCATTGTGATATTGAGAATCGATGGCGAAGATATCCTGGAATTCACCAACAGTCCAAGGTTTCAACCGGAAGCCATTGTCATATTTTCCCAAATAGAGAATGGTGATGGGTCCCTGCATGACTACATTACCAAGGCATTGAAACAGCTAACAGTCGATCATGGGTTGCCACCTTCTTCTGATTCTTGGGTAATCGATTGGAATTAGTTCTCTATTATACATCTTGGGTGGCATACGGTCTCAAAGGCCATTGATTTGGTGGGCCACTACATGGATAGGCCATATGCAGAAAGCCAAGGCGAATTGGACTGTGCCAACCATCCAATTAATGTCCTGAAGAAGGGATTGCTCCACATTCAAAGCGTGGAACAAAACATTTGGATGGCTAGAGCCGTTCAAATCACTCAGTTTTTCGCCTATGTTCCATCCCCATGGTGGTCACCAGTTCAACAGTCTCAATTGTTTCCAAATTGATGGTTGCATTTCTCTATTCTCTGCCCTATTTTCAGCAAAAAAGATCACTGGTCTTAACTGCTTGTGCTTCTCCGAATGGTTTTGTTTGATTAATGTAGGTTTTCAGCAATGTCATTGAACCAGCATTGCAATCCTGTCTGATCGTTGATCACGAAAAACCCATTTCTCAAGAGATGTTCTTGGAGGAATTCAGCAAGGTCTTGAAGAACATCGCCTCGCAGCTCAAAGAGCAGCCAGTAATCGTGGCCCACAGTGAGAATACATTCGATGGAAGCAGCATCAAGAGATTATTATCGAACCAATTCGAATTAGAAAAGGTGAGGAATTTTCAACTTACCATGAGTGTCATCACTGTCCAATTAAGATTTTAACGAATGGCAGTGCCCGACTGAATGATCAGATCAGGTGGGACCCATGCCTCATTACCTTCTGAATTGGTGGACCCCTTGAATGATCCGTCCAGTGGGCTGCCAAATAAAAAAAATCTTCTAAACTTTTGAGTACTGCCTTTCATCCTTACATGTACTATAGTGCCAATTCCCATTTTATTTTATGAACTCATCATCACCCCCATCCGGCTTCTTGCTTGATCCCAGTCGTTGGACGCTGCAATTAAATCCTTGCTGAAAGATCGAAATGGGAAGGTATCCAAAGAGTATCTTCAGGTCGCCTTGGATGGGATGGGCCCAGCTGCTGGTTTGCCACCTTATGGTGCAGTCAGTCAGGTATGTTCACTTCCATTGGATTCTAAAATCAAACATCATCAACAGTAGGATGATTTAAAGTTGGAAATTTAATGGCTAATATGGTAGTAATTGGTGTTGTCCATATGAGGCCCATGGGTTGGTGATCCAAACCGTTGATTCTTGTTACTAATCGTCGATGCAGGATGCCCATGAATTCTACTGGTTTGGGGGTCCCAATCGTTAAGTATGGTGGCCTTTAAATGTTCTGTTTAAGAGAAAAACTGTCTGCATTTAACAGAAAGAGATGGCCAAATATCAAATGGTTAGAATCTTTCAGTCATGGGAAATTTCAGGGGAATCCCCCATGGTCCATAAAATCAACATCCTAGATCATTGGATGATCAGGGTCTGTTCCTCGACATGGCTCTTTGTGTGGGTTTGGGGTTAGAGAGAGGTGTTTACAGAGGGTGGTGGGCTTTGTCATGGATCAGAACAGTTTAATTGGTTAGCTGCAGCCAAGATGGAAATACTGCATCAGAAAGATGATGAAAGCCACCAAACTGGGATTCTACAGATAGACATAGTTGTTATCACTGTTAAAATAATGATACGAGAAATATTCAAACTATAACAAATCAAACAAAAATGGAATGTCACACTAGTTTAGATGATTGCAAACATAATAAGCTAGCCAACGACGAATATGATTTTTTACTGGAACAGGTGCAGACTCAGTAGCACTCTTTTAAATAGTTTGCACCCCTCGGCAAAATCCACCGATGCAGTAGGCTTCCAGCGTGTTATCCCTAGGATACAATAGCTCAGCATATGGTTTCAACAGTGTGCACATGTTGCTCGAAACCTAATACCAATACCACCACTACTCTTTGTACACCCAAATAGAAGAAGAGAAAAAGGAAGAGTGTTTTGTTGCTATCTCCGAGGTCTCACACTGGATCAACCTGAATTGAAGGGTGTAGATTGGGTTTTTCTATTGTGAGAGAGTGTAGTAATTTAGTAGACTTCATTATCACCATAAGTTGAGAGAAGCTAGAGTTAGTTTCTAAGAGGAATTTTATTTTTAGGATGGAGGTCTACAAATGTAAGACTTTACTTTGAGACACTTCTCTCTATCTCTCCATCCAGAAACAATAGTCCACAAGATTTATAGATTTCAGTGTGTACAATGTTCTCTTTCTGTATGTGTTTTTGTATAGCGAGGAAGACTGTGGTTATGCATTTGGGGTAATTCTGTTCCTGGAAAATTTAAAATTGGCACAGTTTTAGGATTTTTGTTTTCATGGACAGATTGAATGCCACACACACACACACACCAGGTTGAATGCTATACACACACTTTGGTAGGCACCACTTGCAGCACTTGTAGAATAGCTTATTCTGGAATCTATAAAAAATTTAAGCTATTTTTAGGTTGGGACATATTTTTTTACACAGACAAACACACTCACCACATGAGCCCTTATTTTTAGGTTGTATATATATATATGTGCGTGTGTGTGTGTGTGCGTGTGTGTGCACACACACCACATGAGCCCTCAAGCCCATGACCTCAATTGAAACACACTGTGTCTACCAGTGAGCCGTGGGTCGAATCCCTACGATGGGACATGCTTACATAGAGAATAGTCTTATAAAAGTCCATGGTCCCATAGACGTGCCGCATAAGCAGATGTGTGTTTGGTGCTTGAAGATGTGGTTCTACTGTTAATAGGCCATGAGCAAGGAATAGTTTCTTATAAGCAACCTTAGCCATTGATTAGTGAATAACTAAAATAATTGAGTGGTCAGCCTTGTGCATTGAAATTTGTAGAGTGCATGATTTTGACTAGTTTTGTTCTTTTCTTATTATGAGGGAGTGTGGTAATTTGGTACACCTTGTTACCACTATAATTTAAGAGAAGTTAGAGTTAGTCTCTAATTGTAATTCTTAGGATGAAAGTTTATAAATATAAGCACATAGAGCTTTAATTTGAGACATTTCTCTCTCATCTCCAGATCTAGCCATTGATAAATCCTCTTCATTCTAAAAACCTTAGTTCACCAAATTTAGAGATGGGTAAATGAGGGCTCAAGAGGAGGGACCAAAGTTTAAAAACAAGGCTACTTGTACTTTAAAAATTGGGAAAAATGCAACCTGACTCAACTCGAATGGAGTTCATCAAGATTTGAGAGACTCAATTTCGTCATCATTCTGTCAACTCAACTAGGTAAAACTAATAAATAAATGAAACCTGACCAGACTCACAAAGACTCAATAACCTTCATGTATATATGTGTGTATGTAAAACGTTGTTCATTCATACAAGAATCACCCGTATTAGATGATCATAATCCTTTGAATGGGGCCAATTTGTTACAACCGTGCATTATTTATGAGCCATAAATCACATTGTTAGAATCATCGAATCAAAGTGTTATTTTAGAATTATAATTAATGCTGTCAAATCAGCACTTTCTGTAAAACTCGAGCCTTGTGCGAGAATATATCACTGAGGCATATTTGCTGCTCTTGGAGTCGAACACATGACCTTATTCTCATACCATGTCAAATCACCACTTTCTCTAAAAGCTCAAGCTATCAGAGGATGACGTATCAATGTATATCAAGAGACCTTAACACTCTAACAAATGCAAAGTGGGATTTATCTAATAGATGTTTCAAGATGATGACTGGACCTATTTTGTTTCTACAGTCAATCTTAACTATCCATTTTCATGCTATTAATCAAAGGATTAGAATCACCCAGCTGATATGATTTTTACACCATGGCTTGCTCCTAAGAAGTGTATGAATGAATAAACAGTTTGGATGGATGATAGGTTACTGTGTATGCCGTTTAAAAGGTTTTGGGATGTTGTTAACGATCCCATGATGTTAGCAAAACCCATATATATGTATGCAGTCCTTAATATTACTGAAAAAAACCTGGAAAGTAAGAACTCATCTAAATGCTTGAAAGTATAAGTAATATGAAGATGATGTCGAGTTCTACCAAGTGGGATAGAGATTTGCTGAGTTTTGACCATATTGAGCTTCTCTTGAGTTTTGGTGAAATCTGGTTGGGCCGAGTCATCTCAGGCGAGTTAAGTCGATTTTTTTTTTTTTTTTTTTTTTTGCTTTTTTAAACTATTAATGGAGTTATTCAATTCGACACACGTCAAACTGAGTTGTTGTCGTGCTTTTAAACTACCCATCAAAGGTCCATATAGGCTGTAGTTCCTTTAAACTGTTCTATATATTGTTATTGGGCATGAGACTACAGTGCGCATCGGGTTCAAGGAGAGCCGTTCACACATTCTCTCTCACTACTTAGATACTCAGAGGGAATTGGGCAGATTTTAAAATTTTAATTTTAACAAGTCCAGTTCAAAATGCATGTTTACATTTCCACCACCATTTATCAATAGCGGGAGATAACTGGCCCGCAATCTTTTAATTTCCTCCTGGAAACCACCTGATGAATCGCCTGGATTTCTCACACGCATGATATGTTGGTGGGTGCACATCAAGGCCCACTTTCCATCTCAGTCACATTAACCCCTTGCTACATTTGATAGCTGTTTTACGCCATCCACAAAACATGCAGTTTCTTAATCTTGATCGAATTTCTACAGATAGATATGGTCGTGAATGAGGTCATCAAGATGATAAATGCTGATGATGGAAGCTTCGTTACTGAAGAAGAGTTCAATAAGATCATGGAGGAAATCCTGGGGAGCATTATGCTACAATTGGAGGGGAATCCTATATCGGTTTCTTCAAATTCAGTTGTACACGAGCCGCTTGAATCTTCCTCCACTCTGTTGCCTCCAACGGTGTCGTCCACATTGCCCGAGAGTGGGTGATCGATTACTGAAAAGATGATGAAAATAGAGTACCCAAAAACATGCATGCTAATAGGCTATCTTAAGAGCTCCAATGCAATACTAATTCTAGAAATTAGTATGTGTTTGATCCTTAGTTATTGAAGCTTTTTGAATGCATATGTTATATTTTGGAAGATTGGTTTGTGTCATTTCACATAGAAAATAGGAGATTTTAGATTTGCACATTACAAGTGATACGATGATTTGCGGAAGCGCCAACATGGTTTTAAGACTTGGACGAGTTGACTCAGTAGCAACTGATCTGGTTCAATACCGCTGTGCCTGGACTCACCGAGACGGTCTTTGTCGCCGAGTCTTTTAACCATGGTGTGAGCCGTGGAACCTTCCGAAATGTAGTTACGATTCAGGTGAGACTAGTGGCATGTACCGCAAATCTGAACCGTCCAAATGTTGACAAACCGTCTGGACGTCTTAGAGTGAGTAGTGTGATCCTTCAGACTTGCATATAATTTTATCATTATTTTTATTATAAATAATAGAAGGGAAAACTTAAGACCCTAATTTTAGGGAAACATCAACTCTTACTTTTGACAAAACATTAGGGAAGAGATGGTTGTTGATGCAGGATAATTAACCACTTGCTCTGAAAGCTTGAACTGTTAGAGCATCGTGAATTAATCCCTATAGGGCTTGTTTGGCCGGGTAGATTGGATGGGATTGGAAGATGGATCCCGGGATTGGCCAGGCGTGCCAAACAGACACGGGATCCTGATCCTGGGATATAGCAATCCCATGGATCTTAAGACAATCCACTGACATCACCATCATTACCTTTAAATCCCATCCAATTCACCCTAATCCCTTCAAAATTGCCTCGGACGTGTTTGGTTTGAAGGATTGAAAGGGATTGGAAGGTTTAATCCCGGCATTGGCTGGGCGTGCCAAATAGACCCGATATAGCAATCCCATAGATCTTGCACCAATCCACTGACGCAACTATTATTACCTTGAAATCCGTGTAATCCACTCTAATACCATCCATTCCCATCCAATTTGCTCGGCCAAACAGGCCCTAATCTCATAGCTCATGCCTCACATTACATGGGTTAAGATCTCGGTCGAACCGCCCTCGTGGGCTCCAAATCACATGGGTATTGCCTCACATGAGCCCCCCGCCTCATACAGGTGGGGCCTGCCTCTCATGAGCCACCCGCCTCACACGGGCTGCCCATTCCGAGTGTGTCCCTGCATCCCACGGGCTACTCCACTCGAGCCCGGTGTGAAAATGCCTTTGTATTAATCACCTCTTATGAGAAGTCTTTTGTATTAGTCACCTCTTATGTTGATACCAATTTGATGCAGGACAATTAACCACTTGCTCTAAAAGCTAGCTTCCTGCATCAGTTGTTGCATGTGGGGCCCTCTTTTGTCTGGAAATGGGACGCGTGTTACAGAGTTCGTGCGCCCATGTCACAAAAGGTCTAATGATTTAGGACCGTTCATTTTCTGGGCACAACTCTATATTGGCCGCTGTAGGAAATTTAAACTTAATGGACGATTCATACCATCAATATCTGTGTAAGAATTCAGAACATGGAAAGGTAGATTCTCAATGGCTCCCATTCAGCTTTGAAGATGGACGGTTCCAGTCATTAAACCTGCAGTTAAAAAAGCCCAAAAGCTCAATTTTATGCTCAGCCAGGTAAGATCGACTGGAAGACTGGGCTCAACTGGGCTGGATATTCAATTATTATAAATTTAAAATGTTAGTAAATATTTAAAATAGTTAGATTTAATACTAGAAATACCAAACGTAACACAAAATAACAACATTGCCAATACCTCCCTTTTTAATGTCATTACCTTCTCTAGTAAACATAGGCCTACTTCATTGCATATTTGACTCAGTCAGGTGGCTCTGTTTAAGTCACGCTGAGCCGTTTCCCGTCGATCGAGCCATCAAGTCAATTCAACGAGTCTCTTCGAGTCTTGCCTGAGTCAGTCCTAGCACCAAGTTACCCAGAGACTCCGCTTGAATCTCACCGAATCAAGTTGAGTCGGCCTAGTTTTGAGTTGAGTCAATGAGTCTTAGAACTATGATCGACCCATCTGTAGATGTGGGACTTATGAACAGTTCCGTTCATTGCACAACACTGTCCGTAGCCCTTTTTTCTGTTGTGGGTCCTATTTAGCTCGAGCCCACTTGTCATTTTTGGGGCTCTTTTTGTGTTTTTGCAACAACAAATGGGGGCGCAGTTACATGCTGTCCACGGTCATTTGGACGACGTCTTAGTTCTTTTCTTTTCTTTTTTTTTTTTTCCTTGAAAATTTCATTCAACCGATAGTTTGATGCGCCATCGTTTTTAAAAATCAAACCTTTCAGCCATTTTTAGATGAAGGGAATCCAGTGAGAAAAGAGATCCCTTTAAAGGCATGATTGACAGAATGTCTTCCTCATCATGTAAGTTTTCTTTTAATCAATAAGACTCACTGTTGGGCACGAAAGTGTCACCCGTACATGACTTGTACGTGAATCAAACAACCACAAAAATAGAAAATTCAAGCATGCAGAGAGAACACAACGATTTACATGGAAAAACCCATATGGAAAAAACTACGGCATGAAAATGAAATTATAAGAGATTGAATCAACTTACATGAAAACTCTAGAGTTAAAACCTTAAATTCCCTTTCTCCAAACCCTAGCTCTCTCTAGAATGAGTTTTCAATTACCTTTAAGAATACCCTAATCTCATATTACACTTGCATATATAACTTGGTTCCAAAATTAGAAACAAAACTACATAATTATGCAAAATTGCACAAATTGATTGAATCAAAAATGGCCAAAATCTTTTAGAGAGTAAACTTGTATTTTTTGAATTTTTTCAATCGAATCGAGAGTATCTTCGATCAAATTGAACATGACCAAAATAGTCTAACGAGCATTGGGAAAAAACCAAAATTTCTCAATCGAATCGACTAGCTGTCGATCTTATCGAAAATTCCTGTTCAACATAGATTAAAGTCACCCGATTTCAACACTCACTTGACTCTAAAATGTATTTTACTCATCAAATCAGGCTGCAACGCATGCTCAACTGCGCGCGCCAATCAAATAGATATACAAAATGAGGAATGATCACACCAAGTCGAGACTAAAACTTCTTCGTTTCATTGTTTTAGCTGTTTCATTACGTTAGTATGTTTCCAACCCATTGCTAGAGTGTATTTCAACACAGAGGTCATGGGTTTGAGTGCCCATGTGAGGGTGTGTGTGTCAGAGAAAAAAAAAACAAAAAAAAAAAAATCAGTATGTTTCCCTTAATTTTGACAGGAAAATCCTTGCCCTACAACTAATGTGAGAAACCCATTTAAGTTGGCTGAAACCAAGCTAATACTTCTTTAACAGTCATTAAGCACCATGACAACCTAACCAACGTGCTGCCCAAGCCCATTATTGGATTTGAACATCTTTTCTATTGAAAATGTAATATTAATTGTAATTTCTTTGGTTGTTAACCGAACTAATACACAACCTGTTAGAATGTCATCCAATCTCTGCAATTAAGCACAACCCTTATGGTGCAAAATAGCTTGGATTTGCTTTCGAAGGAAAAAGGCAAACATGAGGACCAAAAAACTTAAACCTGTTTACTTGAATGGGTTATCTTTTCTAACTCAATCCTAGCCTTTGATAAGTCCAATTTGGGACCTCCTTACGCAGGCAGATTGATTGGCCTGTTGGTCAACCTGACCCATTTCCAATCCTAAGACCGCCTAACGAGAGAATCATCCTAATTTTTGCCATAGGTGATCTTTATAGTGCGGCCCACTTTCAGTGTATTAAATTTGATCTTGACTTGGGTAGAGGGAGCACAGAGAGTTGGCATGCACATTATCTCCCACCATTTAAAGACAGTTGGCGGGATACCATAAGCATCTTAAAGTTTGAATTTTTTAAAGTTCATTTTAAAATTATTGCTGAGATTCCCACCTGTCACTGTTGGATGATTGGAGATATGGGCCACGCACTCTCGAGCAGACTAAGCACCACCCAATCTATTTCCTTGAATTTTTTAAATATTATGTTAAGATATGTTGAGATCTCAAGCTAGGTAATGGAACATGTTTAAAATAATATATTGAAATATCATATGATATCAAATAACATTATATCCATTTGAGAATGGCCGAATCGCATGAAGAATCGGTCTACTTGTTGAGTCTTGCGAAAACTCGGGGATGTTGACTTGATGGTACTACTCGAGTGAGTCACTTCTTCGATTTCATTGTCAAATCTCCTCCTTTCTTTTCCCTCTCCTTCTAATCTACCAACCCCACCACCCGCCGCCGCCCCCCCCCATCTTCTCTCTTTCTCCCATTGCTTATGGGGGTGGAAACTCTTTTGCATTCTTGCTTCTTTTATTTTATGACAATGACGTGCAGTTGAGGTTCCTAAATCAGGTGGGTCAACTCGGGGATCGTCTGACTCATCCAGGCTAGTCAAGGACCCAATCACTACATCAGTAAAACTAAGCCTGCACTGGTTAGCATGAGACCTATCTTGTTTTCCCAAGTCCACCCAAGACTGTGTTGACTCGGCTAAGTTAAAATGGATTAACAGAGTCTGCTTGTGGGTGTTTTTATAAATTTAAAAAGGACAAATGCCATAGATCTTCGATGTATAGTAGATTCAAGCAAAGCAAAGCCAAAAGAGAGAGAGAGAGAGAGAGAGAGAGAGAGAGAGAGAGAGAGAGAGAGAGAGAGAGACGGATCATTCATTTATGTGGTCGACGTAATGCCTACATCCATCGAAAAACAATAGAGCTTTCTTTATTGGATAAGAGAAAAGAAAGAAAGAAAAGGAAATCCTCTCTTTCACTTTCTAACCGCAAATAAAGAATTCTCAAAAGGTGGGTCACCTTTCTCTACTATTTCCTTTTTTATTGACAATACATTATAAGAGAATCATGTCATGGTAATTTAGGCTTTAGTAGAGAGAGGAATTTCCAAATAAAAAACTTCCAACTTGAAGACTAGGTTCTCTAATAGAGAGAAAATTACTGTTAAGAACGGCCACCTAAACTCCACCAATCACTACATAAAAGGAGCCAAAGAGAAGTTTTGCACAAAAAAAGTATCTCCTTAGCAAGTGGCTTTATTGGCATATCCACGGTCGTTGATGTCAATATTCTACAAAGAATTAAATGGATAGGCTTGAACCAGGCCCTGTAAGTTAATATATACTAGGCCCAACCCGGGCTCAACCCAAGCTCAAGCTCATAACTATTTACTCACATATAGAATTGAAATAGTCATCGAGGAGAATATTAATTACTATTAATAATTATTTAGTTAATATAGAAGAATGTTAATTGTTATTCATAAGTTGTTTAATATAAGAGAATGTTAATTGCTATTAATAATTATTTAGTCATGTAAGAAATTTTAGTTGTTGTTAATAAGTTGTGACCAGGAAGACTCACACACTTGTTATGGAGCTTTAATGATAGGCAAGCCATGCACCATGCTTGATGACGACAGAAGTTTTAGGCCACTGAAATTTAGATGGTCAAAGCGAAGATGCCATGTCTAAGAATCATTCTTTGCTTTTTCATAAAAACACTTCTCAAGCATTGTGTTCATATGGAGAGGAAACATACGATTCTTCGCCATCTGGACTTTCGTAATCAAATATCCATGCATATTGTTGAGGGTCAAATATTGCATATCAGACCCAGTTATTGCTTGGATTTATGAACATGGTACCGTTGAATAGCCCATTTTAATCATGTTTGTGTTGCAAGGTGGAATTGCGAGCTGAGACTGGATCGGGATGCTAAAAGCACGGATTTAACGTTCAGAATGCACCAAGGCAAGGGACGGACTCCAAGGGACCAAGATCGACGGAATTACACGCTAGGGATCCGCGAAAATTGAGAAACTGAAGCTCAAGCGGCCTGAAAGTCAGCCAGAATGCAAGATCACTGGGTTTCCATCATCTGTTTGGCTCGAAACTTTATATATGGCTCGAGGACCAAAAACTAACCGTACACGTCAAATTTCAGTCATTGGATCCTCGTGAAAGTGGCTGAACTAACAAATCAGTCCATAAAACCCTGATTTGGGGCCCACTCGCTGTCCAGATACGCTTTAACTTCAGCCCCCACGGCTCAAATGAAATGGGGAACAAGATGGATGGTGTGGATTTCTCATAATCATCATACAGTGTACATAGTACACTTTTTACACTAAGACGTGCATGGCAACACAGGGACGTCTCCAACAGAACTCTGTTTCGCGTATGAAACAGAGACTGCGGATGATCTCAGTGGGCCATCATCATGGACAAAAAGATCAATCCGAGCCGTCAATCATGCATAGGGGCGCGATATGGTCAGAACCATGTTGATATTATATACCCATGCACCCATACATGCTGGTTTCAACGGTCACAAACGGACAGCCCTGCACTGATTGCAGCGTGATTACCACCTTTGGCCGCGTCCATAACATTCCAAAGCCGGACACATCCAGCTGAAATTTCGAGGAGAATCTGGTGAACGGAATGGATTCATCTGGAAATCCCGATAATGGGCCCCACCAAGCTTCAGCGCAGCAAGGCGTGCGTATTCACGAGCGTCCGGACGCTGCCCGGTTTCTCCGGTCGTAACGTGATCAAGATCACATTCTGATGCATGATCCGGACCGTCCAAACTTTCGCAATGAAGGTCCTAACGCTGTCCAAGAAGGCGAATATGAAAATCTGGACGATCCTTTGTCTCAGATTCAGAAAACGCAATACGGTTATGCGTTTTTGCTGCGCAGAACAGAGGTACGCAGTCGGATGTTTTCTTTGGCAAACTGTCCTACGTAAATAAGGTCGGTGAACGACCTAGCCACCGACGGCTTTGCTCTTATAAAAGGAAAAGAGAAGGAGGAGTCGTGGGGGGAAAGGGAGGTGAGCTCGGCTTGGTTGGAACGAGAAGACAGGAGGCAGAGGCTGGGCTTGAACGTGGAGACAGGGAGGAGAACGGAAAGTTTTTTTTTCTTTTCTATTTCCTTGGCTATTGTTTTTCCTTGCTTTCTTTCCCTTATGACTCTTAAGGTCATTAGCCTAATTATGGTTGGCTAAACCTCTTAGCTAGAGCTAAGAGGTGAAGCCTGTAGCGAGATGGGAGATACTATTTCATGCTTTTAAATTTCTGAACTGAATTTGATTTTAGTTGATTATGGAAGGAATGTTTTTAGTCTTTAATGGTCTGTTGTGACTGAAATTACAATGGATCTGCAATGGCCTTGAATATCTCCTTTTCCCTTTTGATGTATATGACGTCAGGAAGCCCTGTTGTTCACCATCGTCTCCTGGGCATGGTAGGATGATGGTACCCTTTCTAACTTGCATGCACTGTGATTGGTTAGTAATTAGTTTAATCCTGTTGTTTGCTTTGTCTCCTGGGCATGGTTAGATGATGGAATCCATTCTAATTCATATACCTTTCATCTTGTGAAGACTAGATCAAGTAGGTTCAGTTTGATTTCCGTGATTCTTGATGCAGGCAAAAGATCTCCTTGATCCCTACAAGTGGATCCTCTGAATCCCTAGTTTCCTTCCTCTGAATTCCTTAAAGTTTTACATTAATCTCTCACCATTATTCATCAATTTATATTTGATTTAGATTGCATCTTAGGCTAGTTCTATTTCTACCTAGTTTCAGGAAACGTACAAGTTTCAGTCCCTGTGGATTCGACCTCGGTCTTACCGAGTTTATTACTACATCACAACCCTATACTTGGGGAGTGAACAAGTTTTTGCCGCCGTTGCCGGGGACTGACGGTTGCGATTTTCTGAAATTAATTAGGTTTAGAATTAATTTAAGATTAGAATTTGACTAACTTTAGTTATAGACTTTTATGTGATTTCTAGAACTAACTTGTTTTCCTGTTTTATAGGATCCTGACATAAGTTTCTAAATTGGTACTGCCTTCCTAATCTCTCTACTTTTTCTACTTTTTAGAATTAGGGTTGAATTTTTAAAAATTTTTAATTCTAGTATTTTTCTATTTTTAGGAAGTAGTTTATTTTTAGAAACTTTCCTCTTTTGTTACTTTCTAATTTTAACTCTTTTAGAATCTAATTTTGTTTCCTAATTTATTTTTAGAATTTTTGTTTAGAAACTAACCTTCCTATTTTATAGGCCTTTAAGATAGAAATTTCTAATTCAATAAGCTTTCTCCCTACTTTCTATTTTTCAGTTTTCTTTTAGCAATTTACCTTCTAGTTTAGACTTTTCTTCTTTTAGAAACTGACTTGTTTATTTTATTTTGCAGGTTTTTAACTTGGGACTCCAATTTGGTAATTTCTTTCCAACTCTCTCTTTCTTTCTAGATTTTCTTTTCCTTTCTTAGGATTAGGTTTTTAATTGAGGGCTGCGAGTGTTTCATGCCCAAGTGGGCCCGTGACGACACTCGACGTCTCTTGATTGAAGGAGGATTGGTTGAGGGGTTGACTATCCATCGCAGGACTAGACACCACTCGAAAGCCCCTGAGTTAATTTAAGTTATGGCTGAAGACCAACCTCCTCTACTTCCACCCAGGGTGGAGGATACCTAAGATGAGAATGAGGTGCATCAGGCACCCCCACCTCGTACTTTACGAGATTATCTACAACCGGCGGGGGTGAGTACGTCCTCATGCATGATTTTCCCTGAAAACACAGGACAAATGGACATCAAGCCAGGAGTTATCCAACTCCTTCCCAAATTCCATGGACTTGAATCAGAGAGTCCAATTTACATTTGAAAGAGTTCGATGAGATTATAGCTACATTATGTTTTCCTAATGTATCTGAGGATACAATTAGGCTGAAACTCTTTCCTTTTTCCTTAAAAGAGAAAGCTAAAACGTGGTTACATTCACTGCGTCCTAGATCCATTGGCACATGAAACGACATGCAGAGGGAATTCATAAAAAAATTCTTCCCACATCATAAAACGATTACCCTCAGAAAAGCAATCATGAACTTTGCCCAAAAGGAAGATGAAACATTCTTCCAATGTTGGGAAAGGTTCAAAGATTTGGTCAGTTCATGCCCACAACACGGATTTGAAACGTGGCGCATTACAAATTTTTTTACGATGGACTGACATCTTCCATGCGCCAAATGGTCGAGACAATGTGTAATGGAGAGTTCATTAATAAAGATGTTGACGAGGTATGGGATTACCTCGATAGTCTCGCTGAAAAAACACAATCATGGGACTATTACCCAAAGTCGAACACCACGTCTAGGCCGACTCAATTAAAGGAGAAAGGTGGATTATATCTCTTGAAAGAAGAGGATGATCTCAAGTGTAAAGTGACTACGCTCATAAGGAAAGTTGAGGCCATGGAAGGAAAGAAGGATAAGGTTAATGAAATTGTTTGCGGCATCTGTGATTGTAACATTCATACAACTGAAAATTGTCCTACAATACCCGCCTTTCGAGGAGTGTTGAATGAACAAGCTAATGCCGTAAACAACTATCAAAGACCTTTTACTAGACCTAACTCCAATACGTACAATCCTGGTTGGAAAAATCATCCAAACTTTAGTTGGAGGAATGGGCAAACGGCTACCCCTCAAGGTTTCTTCAATCAAAATCCAAATCAAGTGAAACCTCAAGAGGAACCGGTTCAAAATTCCATACAAGTGCTGGCTCAGGCAATGCGGGGAATTACAGATTTTATGCAAAAGATAGATTCTCGTATGACGGTTATAGAAAAGGGGATGCTTCCTGCACAACCTCTCCCCAATCTTAAACCGCAGTACGAGATTAATGATCCCAGCTCTTCAAATCAGATGGAGCACGCTAAATCCATTACCACTCTTAGGAGTGGAAAGATCATCGATAAAACTCTTCCGGTTAGGCCTGAAAAGCCTCAAGAACCAGAAGAGGACAACAATGATGGATCTAGTGATGTCCTACAAAAATTAGAACCGGAACTTTTGGAGAAGCCAGTTGCTCCATTTCCCCAACGGTTGGTTTCACCAAAACCTCTCTCTAACTCTCAGGATATCCTAGAGGTGTTGAAACAAGTGAAAGTCAACATTCCTCTACTTGATGTCGTGAAACAGATACCTTCATATGCCAAATTCCTGAAAGACTTATGCACGACCAAACGACGGCAGAGTATTCAAAAGAATATCTTCTTGACCGAGAAAGTGAGTGCCATCCTAAAGCAAGACGTGCCACAGAAATTCAAGGATCCCGGTAGCCCAACCATATCATATGTAATCGGGGACCATCGAATTGATCATGCACTTCTTGATTTAGGAGCGAGCGTCAATTTGATTCCCTACGCGGTATACAAACAGTTAGGTTTGGGTGAATTAAAACCCACCCTAACTACACTACAACTTGCTGATCGCTCTGTTCGTGTACCAAGAGGGATAATTGAGGATGTGTTGGTCCAAGTTGATAGATTTTACTACCCTGTAGATTTTATCATCCTGGACACCGAACCCATCAATAACATAAGCACTCAGATCCCCGTCATTCTTGGCCGCCCATTCCTTGCTACTTCAAATGTAATTATCAATTGCAGGAATGGCGTCATGACTATGTCTTTTGGGAATATGACATTGGAGTCAAACATCTTTTTCAATAACGGCAGAAACTTAGAGGAAGATGACGATTTTCACGACATTAACATGATTGACTCTTTCGTGGAAGATACGACACCTCTAACTTTATCTTCCGACCATCTAGAGACGTGCCTGGCCCACTCCATGATTTTGATGATGACATGATTAGGGAGACGTGCGCCTTGCTTGATACTGCACCGGTACTTGAAGTTAACTGGTGGAGGCCACAATTTGAAGAATTGCCACAAACTGATGTAGTGCCTCTACCGTCTAACCTCAAGCCGCCGAAGCTTGACCTAAAACCTTTGCCGTCTGATTTGAAATATGCCTATTTAGGTCAAGATGAGACATACCCGGTGGTGATCTCTGCCCATCTAGAGAAAGAACAGGAGAGTATGCTTATATCTACTCTCATTGAGCATAAGGGAGCCCTGGGATGGACGATAGCGGACCTCAAGGGAATCGATCCCTCGATTTGTACTCACCGCATATATCTTGAAGATAATGCAAAAACCGCTCGGCAACCACAACGTAGACTAAATCCAAACATGAAGGAAGTGGTTAAAGCCGAGGTTCTTAAACTATTGGACGTGGGTATTATATACCCTATATCTGATAGTCAATGGGTGAGTCCAACTCAAGTGGTCCTTAAGAAGTCCGAAATCACCATCGTAGCCAATGCTAATAATGAACTCGTGCCAAGTAGAGTCACTACTGGTTGGAGAATGTGCATTGACTACAGGAAGTTGAATACCGTCACGAGGAAAGACCACTTTTCTTTACCATTCATTGATCAGATCCTGGAAAGGTTAGCTGGTCATTCCTATTACAGTTTCCTTGACGGGTATTCGGGCTACAACCAGATAGAGATAGCCTCTGAAGACCAGAAAAAGACCACATTTACATGTCCCTACGACACCTTTGCCTATCGAAAGATGCCATTCGGACTATGTAATGCCCCTGCCACCTTTCAGCGATGTATGCTTAGTATCTTTTCTGATATGGTGGGGCAATATCTAGAGATCTTCATGGATGATTTCTCTGTTTACGGTCCATCTTTCAGCAAGTGCTTGGAAAGTCTTAAATGTGTGCTGAAAAGATGTGAAGAAAAGAACTTGGTACTTAATTGGGAGAAGTGCCATTTCATGGTTCAGAAGGGAATTGTCCTTGGGCATATCATCTCGTCCAAGGGAATCGAGGTAGATAAGGCAAAAGTCGATCTTATCTCTAACCTACCTCCACCCAAGAACATCAGAGACGTGCGATCCTTCTTAGGACACGCAGGATTTTATAGGCGATTCATAAAGGACTTTAGTCTCCTCTCTTGTCCTTTATGTAATCTTCTTCAAAAGGATGCTCCGTATGAGTGGACTGAGTAATGCCAAGAAGCTTTCACCAAGCTTAAGGGCACATTAACCACTGCACCCATCATGCAGCCACCCGACTGGAGCCTTCTTTTTGAGCTCATGTGCGACGCTTCTGATTATGCTCTTGGGGCGGTCCTAGGCCAGAGAAAAGATAAGAGGCCCTACGTCATTCATTACGCAAGTAGAACTTTAAATTCTGCCCAGGTGAACTACTCGACTACAGAGAAGGAACTCTTAGCTGTAGTGTTCGCCTTGGACAAATTTAGGTCATACTTGATCAGATCCAAGATCATTATCTACACAAATCATGCGGCACTTAAGTACCTTCTTTCTAAGAATGATTCTAAGCCTCGTTTGATACGATGGATCCTTCTATCCAAGAATTTGATTTAGAAATTAAAGATAAAAAGGGAGTAGAAAACGTAGCGGCCGATCACCTTTCTCGCCTTAATACCTCTGATTCCCTTGAGGCAACCCATATCAATGATATGTTCCCTGATGAACAACTGTTCAGAGCCTCCCATTCTCCTTGGTTCGCTGATATTGCTAATTATCTTGCTACAGGTGCCATACCGACACAGTGGACTGCGCAAGATAAGAAGAAATTCTTCACCGAGGTGTGTAACTTTTTATGGGATGATCCTTATTTATTTAAATATTATCCAGACCAAATCCTAAGGAGATGTGTACCAGACGATGAGCATCAGAGCGTCATCTCCTTCTGTCACTCACAGGCTTGTGGTGGTCACTTTTTTGCTAAAAAGACCACGGCCAAGATTCTGCAGTGTGGCTTTTACTGGCCCACTATGTTTAGGGACACTTATGAGTTTTGCAAAGCTTGTGAGCGTTGTCAGAAATTGGGAGTATTGTCCCGTCGAAATATGATGCCTTTGAATCCCATCCTTATCATTGAAGCATTTGATTGCTGGGGCATCGATTTCATGGGACCATTCCCCCAATCTTTTGAAAATCTGTATATTTTGCTCGTTGTGGATTATGTCACTAAATGGGTCGAAGCGATTCCGTGTCGAACTAATGACCATCGCACGGCCATTAAATTCCTAAAAGAAAACATCCATTCTCGATTCGGAATGCCTCGAGCCATCATTAGTGATGGGGGCTCACACTTTTGTAATAAACCATTTGAGAGCTTAATGAAGAAATACGGTATCTCTCATAAGGTGAGCACCCCATACCATCCACAGACAAGTGGGCAAGCCGAGATTTCTAATAGGAAAATTAAACACATTTTGGAAAAAACGGTTAACCCTGATCGTAAGGATTGGTCAATCCGATTGACCGATGCCTTATGGGCATACCGTACTGCCTTTAAAACCCCTATTGGAATGTCTCCCTTTAGACTTGTCTATGGGAAAGCTTATCACTTGCCTGTGGAGCTGGAACATAAAGTGTACTGAGTGATCAAAAATCTTAATTTCAATCTAGACAACGCTGGCTCGCTACGCAAACTTCAATTGAATGAACTGGATGAAATCTGGAATGATGCATACGATAATTCGAGAATTTATAAGGACAAGATGAAAGCATTTCATGACCAACACATTTTGCGAAAATGATTCACACCTGGTCAGAAGGTCCTTTTGTACACTTCTCGATTACATCTCTTTCCGGGTAAGCTTCGATCTCGTTGGACCGGCCCTTACATTGTTGTTACTGTTTTTCCTCATGGGGCCGTTGAGATTAGAGATCCCGACAATGGCAAGGAGTTTAAAGTCAATGGACATCGATTGAAACCATTTGTCGAGAAATTTGATTCAGAGGACATGTCCATGCCTCTGACTGATCCTGTTTACCAGGATTGATCTCCTATCTGATGGAGGTATAGGTAGGTTTCCTGTTTTCACAGGACTAGGGTAGTTGTCTTATTTGTCTGGCTGAAGACGGTAAACTTAGCGCTCCTGGGAGGCAACCCAGCTCTTCATTTCATTTCGATCATTAGTCAGTTCAATGTTTGTGGGTAACATTGCTGCAAACCCTCACGAGACTACAACTCGTCCACTAGGGGCAACCTAGGGGTTTAAAGGCTTGTTGCATACACTAAATGCAATCGAGAGCACCTGCGAAAGTGGTATAGGTAGGATTTTATTTTTGTTATTTTTGTGTTGCTTTCTCTCTCGTGCTGACCGACGCCCTTGCTGCTATATCTTTGGAAAGCCTCTTGATTCCTTCATCCAGGTACTATCTTTCCATCACTCCTCTTATATTTTCGTTGTCCCATGTGCATTGCATGCTTATTTCTTTTACATTGAGGACAATGTAAATTTTAGGTTGGGGGTGGGAGATTAGGTTTCCTAATCTTTGTTTTCTTGGTCTTGAGCGAAAATTGTGAAAATTTTAATTTTTTTTGGAATTTCGTATCAATTCAAAGTGATTTTGATGGCCATCTGGGACACTTGGAATTACAAAATACATGATGTTGGTAATTTATGACTCTTGGATTCAAAGTTTGAACTATTAATCCATAATTAGAAGTTTTAAACATTGATTGAATCATAATTTTACATGTTACATCTCGCTTACACATTAAGGTTTCGTTCGATATTGAAGGATTAATTTGGTGATCACTAAGCTTGAAAGGAACCAACCTGAGAATTGAAAGGATTGAGTGAATGGTTTTCACCATAGGTTTGCTCCCTATTGGTGTAGATTCGATTCTCCTCCTTGGATTTTCTTGAATAAAAAAAAAAAAGTTGACATAGTGTGAAAATCATCAAAAGCTGAAAAAATGAATCAAGTTTTGGTTTAGGTGTTGGTTATCATAAATTCTATTGTGGTTACTAATGATATCCTGAAATAGAGAAGTGAATTTTAATAGTGTTAAGCTAAGATTACACTATACACTCATGGAACTCAATATTTAGAATCGTTCTAATTAATGGATTAATATTTGAGCTTGATTTCAGGATAAAGTAATGCCAACATTCATGAATCTGAGAATTCTTATATCTGGATTATTCTGCAAAAATCAGTAATTCTCAACTTACTTTTCGCATATTTTGCTCGGGACTAGTAAAATGCTGGTTGGGGGTTGTGTTGAGGGTCTATTGCCTGAATTTATGAACATGGTACCGTTGAATAGCCCATTTTAATCATGTTTGTGTTGCAAGGTGGAATTGCGAGCTAAGATTGGATCGGGATGCTAAAAGCACGGATTTAACGTTCAGAATGCACCAAGGCAAGGGACGGACTCCAAGGGACCAAGATCGACGGAATTACACGCCAGGGATCTGCGAAAATTGAGAAACTGAAGCTCAAGCGGCCTGAAAGTCAGCCAGAATGCAAGATCACTGGGTTTCCATCATCTGTTTGGCTCGAAACTTTATACATGGCTCGAGGACCAAAAACTAACCGTACACGTCAAATTTCAGCCATTGGATCCTCGTGAAAGTGGCTGAACTAACAGATCAGTCCATAAAACCCTGATTTGGGGCCCACTCGCTGTCCAGATACGCTTTAACTTCGGCCCCCACGGCTCAAATGAAATGGGGAACAAGATGGATGGTGTGGATTTCTCATAATCATCATACAGTGTACATAGTACACTTTTTACACTAAGACGTGCATGGCAACACAGGGACGTCTCCAACAGAACTCTGTTTCGCGTATGAAACAGAGACTGCGGATGATCTCAGTGGGCCATCATCATGGACAAAAAGATCAATCCGAGCCGTCAATCATGCATAGGGGCGCGATATGGTCAGAACCATGTTGATATTATATACCCATGCACCCATACATGCTGGTTTCAACGATCACTAATGGACAGCCCTGCACTGATTGCAGCGTGATTACCACCTTTGGCCGCGTCCATAACATTCCAAAGCCGGACACATCCAGCTGAAATTTTGAGGAGAATCTGGTGAACGGAATGGATTCATCTGGAAATCCCGATAATGGGCCCCACCAAGCTTCAGCGCAGCAAGGCGTGCGTATTCACGAGCGTCCGGACGCTGCCCGGTTTCTCCGGTCGTAACGTGATCAAGATCACATTCTGATGCATGATCCGGACCGTCCAAACTTTCGCAATGAAGGTCCTGACGCTGTCCAAGAAGGTGAATATGAAAATCTGGACGATCCTTTGTCTCAGATTCAGAAAACGCAATACGGTTATGCGTTTTTGCTGCGCAGAACAGAGGTACGCAGTCGGATGTTTTCTTTGGGAAACTGTCCTACGTAAATAAGGTCGGTGAACGACCTAGCCACCGATGGCTACTGCTGTTATAAAAGGAAAAGAGAAGGAGGAGCCGTGGGGGGAAAAGGGAGGTGAGCTCGGCTTGGTTGGAACGAGAAGATAAGAGGCAGAGGCTGGGCTTGAACGTGGAGACAGGGAGGAGAACGGAAAGTTTTTTATCTTTTCTATTTCCTTAGCTATTGTTTTTCCTTGCTTTCTTTCCCTTATGACTCTTAAGGTCATTAGCCTAATCATGGTTGGCTAAACCTCTTAGCTAGGGCTAAGAGGTGAAGCCTGTAGCGAGATGAGAGATACTATTTCATGCTTTTAAATTTCTGAACTGAATTTGATTTTAGTTGATTATGGAAGGAATGTTTTTAGTCTTTAATGGTCTGTTGTGACTAAAATTACAATGGATCTGCAATGGCCTTGAATATCTCCTTTTCCCTTTTGATGTATATGACGTCAGGAAGACCTGTTGTTCACCATCGTCTCCTGGGCATGGTAGGATGATGGTACCCTTTCTAACTTGCATGCATTGTGATTGGTTGGTAATTAGTTTAATCCTGTTGTTTGCTTTGTCTCCTGGGCATGGTTAGATGATGGAATCCATTCTAATTCATATACCTTTCATCTTGTGAAGACTAGATCAAGTAGGTTCAGTTTGATTTCCGTGATTCTTGATGCAGGCAAAAGATCTCCCTGATCCCTACAAGTGGATCCTCTGAATCCCTAGTTTCCTTCCTCTGAATTCCTTAAAGTTTTACATTAATCTCTCACCATTATTCATCAATTTATATTTGATTTAGATTGCATCTTAGGCTAGTTCTATTTCTACCTAGTTTCAGGAAACGTACAAGTTTCAGTCCCTGTGGATTCGACCTCGGTCTTACCGAGTTTATTACTACATCACAACCCTATACTTGGGGAGTGAACACATATCTCTTATGGAAAGAGAAGAATTCTCCATGTGTATAACATACATTTTTTCGAGGAGTTGTCCGAGACTAAGTAAATTACTTTTCATGTTGGGCACATAGTACACATTAGAGATGTAGTTTGGAACACCATTCTTCTGAAAGATTTTGATTTTACCTTTACCTTTCACTGGTGTCTTTGACGAGTTGCCGAATGTCACATCACCATGAACTCCTTCTGTGAGTTCCTCAGATATGCTGTTGTTCCCGCATATGTGATTGCTCGCACCTGTGTCAAGATACTATACATCTGGTCGATCACAACCTTTCTCTTGTGCAAGGAGCACTGTAGAGTCTTCCTAGTCATGACTCGATGCTTCAGCATAGTTGAATCGTTCATCGTGATCCACTGGCTTGCTCTAACAATCCGAGGCATAATGACCAAATTTGTTGCAATTCCGGCACTGAAAATTTTTAAAAAGTTGTGAAAATTTTTAATTTTTCAGGCTTTCTGATGAATTCGAAGTGATTTTGACGGCCATCTAGGGCACTTAGAATTTCAAGATGCGTGATGTTGGTACTTCATGACTCTTGGATTCAGTCATCTATTAAATTTCACAGCTAAGTTTGAATTGTTAATCCATTATTAGAATTTGTAAACATTGATTGAGTCATGAATTCGCAGGACACATCTCACTTGCATATTAAGGTTTCAGTTTGATATTAACGGATTAACTTGGTAATCACTAAACATGAAAGGAACCAACTTGAGAAATTGAATGGATTAGGCGAACAGTCTTTACCATAGGTTTGCTCCCTATAGGTGAGGATTCGATTCCCTATGAATGATATGTGAAAAAGTTGGGTGTACAGTCTTTACCTTAGGTTTGCTCCCTATAGGTGAGGATCTGCTCCCTCTTCTTGGCGTTACTTCTAATGAAAAAAAAAATCAAAAATAAAAGAATAAAAAGATAATGTGTAAGCCAAGTTGGGTTATCGTGAATTCTCTTAGTTGTTACCAATGATATCCTTAAATATCGAGGTAAAACTTAATGTTGACAAGTCGAGATTAGACTATACATCCATGGAATTCAATATTTAGCATTGTTCTAATTAATGGATTAATATTTGAGCTTGATTATGAAGTACCGTGAGTTTGATTCTTTGAGAAAGTAATGCCAACATTCATAAATCTTAGAATTCGAATATCTGAATTGTTTTTCATAAATCTCTCGAGTTTGTAGAAATTGTTCTGTAATTCTCAACTTACTTTTCGCATACTTTGCTCGGGACTAGCAAAATGCTGGTTGGGGGTTATGTTGAGGGTCAAATATTGCATATCAGACCCATTTATTGCATGGATTTACAAGTATGATATCGTTTAATAGCCTGATTTAATTGTATTTGTGATGCAGAGTATATTTACAAGCATGAACTGAAAAAGGGTGTTTAAACCATGGATTTAACGCTCTGATGATACCCAAGGCAAGGGACGGACTCCAGGGGACGAAGATTGATGGAATTATGCATCAAGGATCCGAGGAAATCAGGCCATTCACATTAAAGAGGCCCGAAATTGGTGAAGAATGCAAGATCACATAGTTCTCGCCATCTGATTGGCTCAAAACTTTATACATGGCCTGAGGGCCATAAATTAACCGTACATATCAAATTTCAGCCATCGGATCACTATGGAAGTGCCCCAACTGACAAATCAGCCCATAAACCATTGATTCTGGGCCCACCTGATATCTGGAACTGTCTCAACTTTGGTCTCGGGGTTTAAATAAGATGAGGAAACAAATAGATGGTTTGGATTTTGATAGAACATCACAATGGGCCCCACATATATAACGTGTGTATATGAGGTACACACGTACCCGAGTTGCACCAAACAAGCTAAAGCGGGTCAGCAGCGCTGACCCGCATCTTCTTCCCAAAAACGGAATTTCCGTTTCACGCGGCGAGACGAACGGACGCGGTCCGTTTTTGCGGACGCTAGTGGGCCCCACACATTGCTCTAGTAGGAAATCCAAACCATCCATCGTGTAGAGGGTCATGAGTTCTTCAAACCCATGTTAAACTTTTACACCCATGCATGCACATGTGCGCGATACAAAGGCCACAAACAGGCGGTCCTGCGACGTTCAAAACGATTTTTGGGGTGATTTCTTCTCTGGGCCGCATCAATGGACGTTCAAGACCACCCATTCTTAACCAAAATTTCGTCCTGAATCCAATGGACGGGGTGAATTTTCTAGAAAATACCTCTGTGGGGCCCACCGAACACGTCAGCGCCTCTGCGTACGCCTTACGCGCGTTCGGGAAAACCGGGATTTGCGGACGATAGTGGGCCACGGTCATCGATATTTTTAGTGATCCATACCGTCCATTGTGTTCACAGGGAGGCCAATACCCTAGCCAAGCTTTCAGAATTGTCAGGTAGGTCGATATCACGCCGCAAAGACACTCCAAACGCAAGTCGTTTTGCGTTTTTACTGCGCAGACGAACTCAGTTGCTGCGAAAGCTCTTCTATTTCGACTCCAACACAATCTCTTATGCGAAAAACTTCCCCATGGAGGACGGAAATTGGGTGCCGACGAGGGTGCTATAAAAAAAGAGAGAGAGAAAGTGTAAAAGGGGAGGAAAACGGAGGAAAATGGAGGAAGGCTGGACGTGGGAGCTGTGCTCGGTTTAGGTTGGCTGCTGCACAGTGGCAGCGTGTGGAGGTGGCTTGGGTTTGGGCTGGAATGGGAGTAGAGGCTGGACAAGTCTCGGTTTTGAGGATTGAAGGAGGGGAAGCCTTCACGGGAGAGAAAGTTTGTTTGTTCTCTTTAGTTTTTTTTTGTTTTCTTCTTCTTCTTTTCTTTTCTTTTTGAGATTTAGCCTAATCATAATTATGTTAGGCTAAACCTCTTAGCTAGGGCTAAGAGGTGAAGCTTGTAGTCTGATGGGAGAGACTTTGCTTGTGCCCCATTGTTTAGCCTTACTGACGTTGATTTTTAGTTCAATTAAAAGGAATACTTTCAGTTTTATTTAATGGTTTGTTGTGACTGAAATTACAATAGATCTGCGATGGCTTTGAGTATTTCTTCCTCCTTTTGATGTTTATGACGTCAGGAAGCCCTGTTGTTCACCATCGTCTCCTGGGCATGGTTGGATGATCGTACCCTTCCTAACTCTCATGCATTATGGATTGGTTGGTAATTAGTTTAATCCTGTTGTTTGCTTTGTCTCCTGGGCATGGTTAGATGATGGAATCCATTCTAATTCATATACCTTTCATCTCTTGAAAACCAGATCAAGTAAGTTCAGTTTGAATTCCATAAACCTTGATGCAGGCATAAGATCTCCCTGATCTCAACAAGTGGATCCTCTGAATCCCTAGTTTCCTTCCTCTGAATTACTTAAGTTTTAGATAATTAGTCCACAATTATTCTTTAAACTTACATTCGATTTTGATTACATCTTAGGCTAGTTCTATTTCTACCTAGTTTCAGGAAACGTACAGGTATCAGTCTCTGTGGATTCGACCTCGGTCTTACCGAGTTTATTACTACATCACAACCCTGCACTTGGGGAGTGAACAAGTTTTTGGCGCCGTTGCCGGGGACTGACGGTTACGTTTTTTCTGAAATTAATTAGTTTTAGAATTAGGTTAGGATTAGGATTTTACTAACTTTAGGTTAAAGGTTTTTTATTTTATTTTTAGAAACTAACCTGTTTTCCTGTCTTGTAGGATCCTGAAATAACTTCTAAACTGGTAATCCCTTTCTAATTCCTCTACTTTTTCTATTTATTTATTATTATTTTTTTTTTTTAGGATTTGAGTCTTGAAAATTTTCTATTTTCTAGTATTTTTTTTATTTTTCTTTATTATTTTTTTTATTTTTTTATTTTTTTATTTTTAGGAACTAGTTTATTTTTTAAACTTTCATCTTTTGTTTTTAGAAACTAGGTTAATTATTGCCCTTTTTAGAAATTCTTTCTAATTGTAGAAACTAACTCATCTTTCATTTATTTTATTTTCTAGGCTTCGATTTTCTATTTTAGAAACTTTCTAATTATAGGTCTTCTTTTTAGAAACTAACTTTCTATTGTTTTCTTTTACAGGATCTTAACATAGGAACTTCTCATTTGGTACCTTCTTTCTAACTTCTCCTCATCTTACTTTCTATACTTCTGTAGGATTTTTCTTTCTTCTAGGATTAGACTCAGAGTTAGGGTTCTACCATGGAAGCGTGGGTACATGCATATGCCGAGATGGATAAGAGATATTGGGGAATGCCTGAGGGTTGTGGAATTCAATGTATACCTCAAGATTTTTCTCCATCGAGAGCAGACATTGAGAACCGACTAGAACGTTATGTTCCATCTGTTAATAGGGTCGTATATGATCATAATTATGGAAACGAGGATTATTATCAACCATCATATTCTCCCATGTATGATCAATATGACTATTACCAAAATTTGGAAGATGAACCAACTATATGTTATAATGATTATCCTCTTGGATACCCTACCATTGATATCCAACCAGAAACAATCCAAGAGGATTTAGCTCAGCGTAGCCTGGCCTATCTCACGGAAATGAGAAAATCTTTGGAAGCGCTTAATTCGCGCCTTGATAAGATAGAGGAGGCTCGGTTATCTCAACCACAATTCATTCCAGAAATACAATGCGAGAAAAGTGATCCTAACTTGCTTTGGAAGAACTCTGGAATTACAAATGAGGAGTTGGATTCTATCAATGAGCATATGGTTCAATTTCCTGATGAGTTGATCTCAATGACTGTTCAAAGGAATGGTCAAGATGCGTGTGTATCTTTCAAATACAGTGATGATGACACACTTTCCTCACATGACACACAGGATCTCAATGATGACGAAGAGGTTAGTTTTTTCAAACCTCAACCGAACTTAGGTGTAGAATGTGAGGAAAGCGACCCCATCCCAAGTGTGTACTGCACGGAATTAGACAATGATGCTTATCGGGATGATGATCATGAATATACAGTCCAAAGTCCCCTAGAATCAATCTCAAGTTTGGTTCAGGTCAATGATCAAGATGTACATGAAGTGGTCGGTCATAATGAGTCACTCCCCTCACCTGACATGTCTGATTTTAAGGTGGAGGATGAGCCCCTTACAATCGACCCTTCTAACTCTTGTGAAACATGTTTGGACCACTCCTCTGAATTAAATGATGATGTGATTCGGGAGAAGGATGAGTTGCTCGCTACGACCTTGGAAATTGAAACCACTAAGTTGAGGCCACCATCTGAGCTGTACACGTTTGACAATTCAACACCTCGATTGAGTAGTTTCAATGAACAAAGTAATCACATCGATGCTTCCCCTATTAATTTTCAATCTATCTGTGTAGGGCTGGAGCAAGAGAGCACACCTCCGTTTACCTTTAAAGACAATGGATTCCTTGGGCAAATCATCACAAGCTTTAATGTGGAAAATAAGTCACCCTCACTGAATGTCCCAACTCTTTTGATGATTGTTTGGCACACTTTGCAGATTCAAATGATCCCATGATAAGAGACATAGTGAATGCCTTGCAAGACAACATCTCGGTAGTCATCACTAACCAAGAGAACCCTTACTCTGAAGCACCTTCTTCCACAGACACTGAATGTTTACCATTAGGAGAGGAGGAGCTGAAAATTGAACTGAAGTTTGCTACTTTGGAATGTGTTGAGACTACACCACTTCCTGAAAATTTTTCTCAATTTGATCTACCTGTAGTCTCTGATTCACCATGGGATACTAACTTTGCAACTTTTTCTGACACAGGTGAATCATATATATTTTGGATACCTCAAGCGAATCAACAGCAAAACTTTAACGAGGTACATAAGTTTCTATGGAAGGTCATGGTCCAAGGCGTCCAAGCCTATTGCAAAAAGGGCTTTTGGATGATCCTATTGAGGAACTTACTGAGAAACTTATCAAGATACTGGCCGAAAGAGGAACCTTGCGGCTTGACTCAGTAGTTTTTCCTTGCTTTCTTAGGACTAGGATAGTTGCTTTATTTGTCTGGCTGAAGACGGTAAACTTAGCGCTCCTGGGAGGCAACCCAGCTCTTCATTTCATTTCGTTTTTATCATTAGTTAGTTCAATGTTTGTGGGTAACATTACTGCAAACTCTCACGAGACTACAACTTGTCCACTAGGGGCAACCTAGGGGTTTAAAGGCTTGTTGCATATGCTAAATGCAATCGAGAGCACCTGCGAAAGTGGTATAGGTAGGATTTTGTCTTTACTGTTGTTGGTTTCTCTCTTGTACTGACCCCCTTTTACGTAAATAGCTATGGAAAGCCTCTTGATTTTTTCAGGTATTATCTTCCTATCACTTCTCATTTACTTATTTTGTCCCATGTGCATTGCATGTTTATTTCTTTTACATTGAGGACAATGTAGATTTTTGGTTGGGGGTGGGAGATTAGGTTTCCTAATCAGTATTTCTTGGTCTTGAGCAAAAGTTGTGAAATTTTTTTAAAAAAGTTGTGAAAATTTTTAATTTTTCAGGCTTTCTGATGAATTCGAAGTGATTTTGACGGCCATCTAGGGCACTTAGAATTTCAAGATGCGTGATGTTGGTACTTCATGACTCTTGGATTCAGTTATCTATTAAATTTCACAGCTAAGTTTGAATTGTTAATCCATTATTAAAATTTGTAAACATTGATTGAGTCATGAATTCGCAGGACACATCTCACTTGCATATTAAGGTTTCAGTTTGATATTAAAGGATTAACTTGGTAATCACTAAACATGAAAGGAACCAACTTGAGAAATTGAATGGATTGGGCGAACAGTCTTTACCATAGGTTTGCTCCCTATAGGTGAGGATTCGATTCCCCATGAATGATATGTGAAAAAGTTGGGTGTACAGTCTTTACCTTAGGTTTGCTCCTTATAGGTGAGGATCTGATCCCTCTTCTTGGCATTACTTCTAAACAAAAAAAAAAAAAATCAAAAATCAAAAATAAAAGAATAAAAAGATAATGTGTAAGCCAAGTTGGGTTATCGTGAATTCTCTTAGTTGTTACCAATGATATCCTTAAATATCGAGGTAAAACTTAATGTTGACAAGTCGAGATTAGACTATACATCCGTGGAATTCAATATTTAGCATTGTTCTAATTAATGGATTAATATTTGAGCTTGATTATGAGGTACCATGAGTTTGATTCTAGGAGAAAGTAATGCCAACATTCATAAATCTTAGAATTCGAATATCTGAATTGTTTTTCATAAATCTCTCGAGTTTGTAGAAATTGTTCTGTAATTCTCAACTTACTTTTCGCATACTTTGCTCGGGACTAGCAAAATGCTGGTTGGGGGTTGTGTTGAGGGTCAAATATTGCATATCAGACCCATTTATTGCATGGATTTACAAGCATGATACCGTTTAATAGCCGGATTTAATTGTATTTGTGATGCAGAGTGTATTTACAAGCATGAACTGAAAAAGGGTGCTTAAACCATGGATTTAACGCTCTGATGATACCCAAGGCAAGGGACGGACTCCAGGGGACGAAGATCGATGGAATTATGCATCAAGGATCCGAGGAAATCAGGCCATTCACATTAAAGAGGCCCGAAATTGGTGAAGAATGCAAGATCACATAGTTCTCGCCATCTGATTGGCTCAAAACTTTATACATGGCCTGAGGGCCATAAATTAGCCGTACATATCAAATTTCAGCCATCGGATCACTATGAAAGTGCCCCAACTGACAAATCAGCCCATAAACCATTGATTCTGGGCCCACCTGATATCTGGAACTGTCTCAACTTTGGTCTCGGCGGTTTAAATAAGATGAGGAAACAAATGAATGGTTTGGATTTTGATAGAACATCACAATGGGCCCCATATATATAGCGTGTGTACATGAGTTACACACGTGCCGAGCCGCACCGAACTAATTAAAGCGGGTCAGCAGCGCTGACCCGCATCTTCTTCCAAAACGGAATTTCCGTTTCACGCGGCGAGACGAACGGACGCGGTCCGTTTTTGCGGACGCTAGTGGGCCCCACACATTGCTCTAGTAGGAAATCCAAACCATCCATCGTGTAGAGGGTCATGAGTTCTTCAAACCCATGTTAAACTTTTACACCCATGCATGCACATGTGCGCGATACAAAGGCCATAAACAGGCGGTCCTGCGACGTTCAAAACGATTTTTGGGGTGATTTCTTCTCTGGGCCGCATCAATGGACGTTCAAGACCACCCATTCTTAACCGAAATTTCGTCCTGAATCCAATGGACGGGGTGAATTTTCTAGAAAATACCTCTGTGGGGCCCACCGAACACGTCAGCGCCTCTGCGTACGCCTTACGCGCGTTCGGGAAAACCGGGATTTGCGGACGATAGTGGGCCACGGTCATCGATATTTTTAGTGATCCATACCGTCCATTGTGTTCACAGGGAGGCCAATACCCTAGCCAAGCTTTCAGAATTGTCAGGTAGGTCGATATCACGCCGCAAAGACACTCCAAACGCAAGTCGTTTTGCGTTTTTACTGCGCAGACGAACTCAGTTGCTGCGAAAGCTCTTCTATTCCGACTCCAACACAATCTCTTATGCGAAAAACTTTCCCATGGAGGACGGAAATTGGGTGCCGACGAGGGTGCTATAAAAAAAGAGAGAGAAAGTGTAAAAGGGGAGGAAAACGGAGGTCTCCTGCTGGACGTGGCTGAAAGGAGGCTTGGCTGCTGCACAGTGGCAGCGTGTGGAGGTGGCTTGGGTTTGGGCTGGAATGGGAGTAGAGGCTGGACAAGTCTCGGTTTTGAGGATTGAAGGAGGGGAAGCCTTCACGGGAGAGAAAGTTTGTTTGTTCTCTTTAGTTTTTTTTTGTTTTCTTCTTCTTCTTTTCTTTTCTTTTTGAGATTTAGCCTAATCATAATTATGTTAGGCTAAACCTCTTAGCTAGGGCTAAGAGGTGAAGCTTGTAGTCTGATGGGAGAGACTTTGCTTGTGCCCCATTGTTTAGCCTTACTGACGTTGATTTTTAGTTCAATTAAAAGGAATACTTTCAGTTTTATTTAATGGTTTGTTGTGACTGAAATTACAATAGATCTGCGATGGCTTTGAGTATTTCTTCCTCCTTTTGATGTTTATGACGTCAGGAAGCCCTGTTGTTCACCATCGTCTCCTGGGCATGGTTGGATGATCGTACCCTTCCTAACTCTCATGCATTATGGATTGGTTGGTAATTAGTTTAATCCTGTTGTTTGCTTTGTCTCCTGGGCATGGTTAGATGATGGAATCCATTCTAATTCATATACCTTTCATCTCTTGAAAACCAGATCAAGTAAGTTCAGTTTGAATTCCATAAACCTTGATGCAGGCATAAGATCTCCCTGATCTCAACAAGTGGATCCTCTGAATCCCTAGTTTCCTTCCTCTGAATTACTTAAGTTTTAGATAATTAGTCCACAATTATTCTTTAAACTTACATTCGATTTTGATTACATCTTAGGCTAGTTCTATTTCTACCTAGTTTCAGGAAACGTACAGGTATCAGTCTCTGTGGATTCGACCTCGGTCTTACCGAGTTTATTACTACATCACAACCCTGCACTTGGGGAGTGAACAGCTTCAATGATCCGTTCAAAGGTGGAGTCATCCGACCCTTGATATATAAAAAATAAAGTCTTCTTGTCCTTTTTCCTTTGATCTTTGAGAGCGGTCTTTTGTTCGGCAGAATAGGAAGCTTCTTGCTCCGTTGTTGGAACGTCCAAACCAAATGGACGGTTCAGATGCTCCAGTGACCTCTGAAAGTTTTCATGGCATCTGAAATCCACACATTATGGCTATTGGAATTTCCACGTGACTGAAAAGCCACACGTTATGGCTATTGGAATTTCCACGTGTTGTGGCTAGTGGATTTCCATACATTAGAAACTGATTAAATGTAGTTAATGGAATGAAGGCATATTAGGTATTTCACATAGTAGGAAGTCACTATATAAAGAGGTGTGGTGTTGTATGTTCAATGTAAGCAAAGTGAAAAAAGCAAGTAGAAAAACATTTCAATACAAAAGGTGTTCATTTCTATCTTTGTGGTGTGTACGGTTCTAAGGCTTTGTTAAGCCAACAAACTGGTATCAAAGCAAGACGATCCTGTGGGATTGGGTATAGTTTGAAGGTGCAGATCGTGTGATCAAGGTGTTGCCACTGCTACGTCAAGAAAAATGCATTGTTGTTGATCCGTGGTGTGAAGAAGTGATAACGTCTTCGATCTAACTGCAAATTCCAAAGTTATCTAAGGATTACTATGAAAACTGGTGCATACAGATGAAGGCTTTGTTCGGATCCCAAGATCTATGGGATATCGTCAGTGATGGGTATGTAGAACCCACAACGGAGCAAGAAGCCTCCTATTCTGCCAAACAAAAGACCACTCCCAAAGATCAAAGGAAAAAGGACAAGAAGGCTTTATTTTTTATATATCAAGGGTTGGATGACTCTACCTTTGAACAGATCGCTGAAGCGACAACATACAAGCAAGTATGGGAGATTCTCTACACCATATTCAAGGGTGTTGATCGTGTCAGGAGGGTTTGATTCCAAACCCTTAGAGCCGAGTTCGAAGCTGCACATATGAAGGAAGGTGAGTCCATTTTAGACTATTTTTCAAAATTTGTTATAGTTAACAATTTAAAAAGAAATGAAGAAAAGTTTGAAGATATTTGGGTAGTAGAAAAAATACTCCGATCTCTCACAACCAAATTCGAGCATGTGGTTGTGGCCCTTGAAGAATCGAAGGACTTGGAAAACTTGTTCGTCGAAGAGTTGATAGGATCGTTGCAAGTGCATGAGCAACGAATGTAGAAAAATAATGTATCGACATTGGAACATGCCTTAGAGTCTAAGCTAACTCTAAATGAACAAAGTAGTGGTCATACAAATCGTGGAGGTCGCGGCACGAACACTTATGCAAGAGGAAGGGCACGTGGATATCATCTGAACCATCCACACAATCAACAGAAATTTACCAATTTTCATGGAAGAGGGAATGGTAGAGGCCGATCTATACGCGGTCGCGAAAATATGAGAAATATTCAGTGCCGGAATTGCAACAAATTTGACCATTATGCCTCGGATTGTTGGAGCAAGCTAGTGGATCACGGTGAACGATCCAACTATGCTGAAGCATCGAGTCATGACCAGGAAGACTCTACAGTGCTCCTTGCACAAGAGAAAGGTTGTAATCGACCAGATGTATGGTATCTCGACATAAGTGCGAGCAATCACATGTGCGGGAACAAAAGCTTATTTGAGGAACTCACAAAAGGAGTTCATGGTGATGTGACATTCAGCGACTCATCAAAGACACCGGTGAAAGGTAAAGGCAAAATCAAAATCTTTTAGAAGAATGGTGTTCGAAACTACATCTCTAATGTGTACCACGTGCCCAACATGAAAAGTAATATACTGAGTCTCAGACAACTCTTCGAAAAAGGGTATGTTATACACATGGAGAATTCTTCTCTTTTTATAAGAGATATGCATGGACATTTTATTACGAAAGTCTAGATGGCGAAGAATCGTATGTTTCTGCTCCATATAAACATAATGCTCGAGAAGTGTTTTTATGAAAAAGTAAAGAATGATTCTTGGACATGGCATCTTCGCTTTGGCCATCTAAATTTCAGTGGCTTGAAACTTCTGTCGTTATCAAGCATGGTGCATGGCTTGCCTACCATTAAAGCTCCAAAACAAGTGTGTGAGGCGTGCACACTTGGAAAACAGCAAAGGAACTCCTTTCTGAGTGGAGTATCTCGAAGAGCAAGAGAACCGTTGCAGTTGGTTCACACTGACATCTGTGGACTATTGGATCCAATCTCTCTTGGAGGTAATAAATACTTTATTACCTTCATTGACGATTTCAGTAGATAATTGTGGGTGTATGTAATAAAAGAGAAGTCTGTTACTTTTACTATTTTTACAAACTTTAAGGCCCTTGTTGAAAAAGAAAGTGGTCTTAAAATCAAAACCCTTAGATCTGACAGAGGTGGAGAGTACACCTCAAATGCCTTTCGAGAGTATTGCAAGGATCAAGGAATCAAGCAACAACACACTGTAGCCTATACGCCACAACAGAATGGAATTGCGGAATGAAAAAACCGTACCATTCTCGACATGTCAAGGACCATGCTGAAGGAGAAAAGTCTACCGAATAATTTCTGGGTAGAGGCAGTTGCATGTACTGCCTATCTACTCAATAGGTGTCCGACCAAGAGTGTTAGATTCAAAACACCGTAGGAAGTATGGAGTGGATACAAGCCAAGCGTGGCGTACTTAAGGATCTTTGGGTGTGTCGCCTACGCTCAAGTTTCAGAAGCAAGAAAAAAGAAGCTTGATGATTGTGGTGAGAAGTGCATTTTCATCGGCTACAGTGAATAGTCAAAGGCATACAAACTCTACAACTCATTAACCAATAAAGTGGTGGTGAGTAGAGATGTAGTATTCTGCGAGGAAGAAGCCTGGAAATGGAACGAGGAAGATTCGACTAAAGAAAATCAAGTCGAGGTTGAAGAACTTGAAGAAGAGAAGCATGAGAACCATGAGCAGACACCTGCAACACCCTTTTCCGCCGAACCGTCTGCACGTAGAAGTCCAGTGATACGTTCCATCTCCTCTGAAAGTATTCCATCAAATTAAAATTCAGCCAGCACGTCATCATCCAGTTCTCCTTCACCCTTGGCTCTTATCAAAATGAGGAGTCTCAATGATATCTACGTCGAAACTGAGGAAGTAAATTTATTTTACTTGTATGCTGACCATGAGCCTCTTACATTTGAGGAGGCTGTAGAAGAAGAATGCTGGAGGACGGTTATGGAAGTGGAGATCCAGGCCATTGAAAAGAACCATATATGGGATTTGACTTTACTTCCTCAAGGCCAAAGAGCTATTAGCGTCAAATGGGTATACAAGATCAAACGAAATGCTGATGGTGAGATTGATCGCTACAAGGCAAGGCTCGTAGCAAAGGGTTACAAACAGAAATACGGGGTGGACTATGAAGAAGTCTTCGGTCCTGTTGCTCGCCTTGACACTGTGAGGATGATTATCTCCCTTGCAGCCCATCATAACTGGATGATCTACCAACTGGATGTGAAATCTGCATTCCTGAATGGAATTCTGGAAGAAGAGGTCTATGTTGACCAACCTTTAGGCTTTGTTATGCAAGGGGAGGAACACAAGGTGTATCGACTGAAGAAAGCCCTCTATGGGTTGAAGCAAGCTCCACGTGCTTGGAATGCACGCATTAACAACTATCTTTAAGAAAACGGCTTCGTCCAATGTCCATATGAGCATGCAATTTACATAAAAAAGAACGCTCATGGCGATATGCTTATAGCATGTCTGTATGTTGATGATTTTCTGTTTACAGGAAACAACCGACCGATGTTTGACGAATTCAAGAAGGCCATGTTTAAGGAGTTTGAGATGACCGACGGGGGTGGGTCTGATGTCCTTTTTTCTGGGCATTGAAGTGAAGCAATAACATGGTGGCATCTATATATCTCAGAAGAAGTATGCAAAGGAATCGCTTGAAAAGTTCAAGATGGCCAATTGCAATGCCATAAACACTCCTGTAGTAACGAGCCTTAAGCTGACAAAAGAAGGAGAAGGAAGAAGCGTGGACTCAACTCTGTTCAAGAGTCTGATTGGAAGCCTAAGGTATTTCACAATCACAAGGCTGGATATTGTCTACAGTGTTGGACTTCTAAGCAGGTACATGGAAGCGCCAAAAGAATCACACTGGCTAGACACAAAAAGAATCCTTAGGTACGTCAAAGGAACAATGGAATTTGGTCTTTTCTATCCATACAAAGATGAAGTAATACTGTATGGATACTTAGACAATGATTGGGGAGGTGACCAAGATGAAAGGAAAAGCACCATGGGATATGTTTTCTATCTTGGATCGACTGCTTTCACATGGAACTCAAAGAAACAAAGTGTTGTTGCTTTGTCCACATGTAAAGCAGAGTATGTGGCAACATCATCCACGGTCTGTGAGGCGATTTGGTTGAGAAACCTACTAAAGGAGTTGAAGCATCCGCAGGAAAGATTCACAGTTATATATGTGGATAACAAGTCGGCAATCGAGCTCTTCAAAAATCTAGTGCAGCATGGAAGGAGTAAGCACATCGATACTCGATACAATTTTCTCAGAAATCAAGTGAAGCAGAAAGTGGTGAAATTGGAGTACTGTCACACCATTTAACAGGTCATAGACATATTCACCAAGGCATTACCGACTAATACATTCAGACGACTAAGGTCAATGCTTAGAATGAAAGTGGTTCTGGTTTGAAGGGGAGTGTTGGAACGTCCAAACCAAATGGACAGTTCAGATGCTCCAGTGACCTCTGGAAGTTTTCATGGCATCTGAAAATCCACATGTTATGGTTATTGGAATTTCCACGTGAGTGAAAAGCCACACGTTATGGCTATTGGAATTTTCACGTGTTGTGGCTGGTGGATTTCCATACGTTAGAAACTAATTAAATGTAGTTAATGGAATGAGGGCATATTAGGTATTTCACATAGTAGCAAGTCACTATATAAAGAGGTGTGGTGCTGTACGTTCAACGTAAGCAAAGTGAAAAAAGTAAGTAGATAAATATTTCAATACAAAAGGTGTTCATTTCTATCTTTGTGGTGTGTACGGTTCTAAGGCTTTGTAAAGCCAACAGGCTGCACTTAAAAATCTGCCGAGTCGGTCTTTCTTCGAACTCACCATGTAAACAGAGATGAATCTTCATTTTCTCACTCCTATAAGCTTCTTGGTCAGATCTGAAGCATCTAAAACTATCAGCTCGAAGTAAATCACCACCGCCTGAAGTCTGCCATGAGAGAGCGTCTTCTTCCATGCCAAGCTCCACTAGCTGCTAATCTCAATCCGGTCATTTATCTCGCATCCAATCTGTTCATCATGAAGTGTAGATAATCAACAATCAATCCTTAAAGTGCTGTTGAGATTTGTTCGAAGAAGAACTCTGAGACAAATTCGAAGATCGGTGTTGCACCGAGCTATCCGAGTTCAGGTCACTGAGTCTGACTCAGTTCAAGCAGCTTTGCTCTGTTTCATTCAAGTCATTCTCTGTGGAAGCCAGAGGGCGAGTGAAATCAGAAGCAAATAGAGAAGAAGCGGGAAGAAAAAGATTAGAGAGTGAGGATGATAGGAGAAACTGAGTCAGTGACTCATTGTAGACTCGGGTTTGACCCAGGTCCGGGTTAGGGTCTGGTTTGAGTCTAGACATTGCTGGTTGAGCTAAGAGAGAAGAAAGATAGAAAGGAAAGTAGGGATCGAGTTCGTGTTCGAGGCCGAATTGTTGCCGAGTTGAGCCGAGTTAACTCAGTTGTTTCGGGGAATTCAATCTTGATCTGGTTTAGTCGATGTGGTTCAGCAACCAAAGTGTGCTTCAGGTCTCTTCTCATCCAGCTTCATTAGAGGTGATCATTCTATCATCTTCTTCATTGTCTGTAGAAGCCGAGTGTGATTATCTTAATCCGAGTCAGCTCACTTAGTTCTGGAGTTGTAGATGGGCTTGACTTTCATTGAGTTTGGCTTGTTTGGGGTTGTAATCAAATAAGTAATTGTGGCTTAGCCATTGAGTCAGTTAAACTTGGTTGAGACCGTGTTGTTGTGAGTAGTTTTTGCATCTTAATCATCAACTAGTCACTGAGTCAGTGACTTAGTGCATGGAGGATGTGTTTGGTATGAAATCTAATTCGGATGAACCTTTTAATTTTATGTTTTTCCTAAATCAATTAGTATTTGAATTTGGGCTTATTCCCAGTTTTGGGGTTGTTTGATTATAGGTATCTATTTTTCTTCAAAGTCGAATTTCTCTCTCCAATTGAACCTGGTTGAGTTAAGGTGTGGATCTTCTTAATTCTAGTGGATTAGAGTCAAGTCATGTTCGGTTGGATTTGGATTATCTTGGATTTCAAGGGTTGGACATGATCTCAAGCTAATACATGCACTTGAACCATGTTTGAAGAGAGCCTACACGCTAAGGTGAGGATTCACCCTTCAAGCTTTCCTTGTTTATAATAGTTAATTTAGTTTTATTTTGATTTATTAATTTACCTAAGAGTGTTTATGACTAGTTTACGTGTATGATTAGATAGTTAATTGAGTTATAAAATGTTAATCTTCATTTTAAGATGATTCGTATTTATATATGAACGTTCTATCATAATTAGGAATCATATGAATACGTATGTTGATTTACGTATATTAATGTTCTAAATCCAAATGAGTTATGTGAAATTATTTGGTCTAGTCTATTTCGATAAGTACTTACATGAGTATTTGCTTGATGATGTATATTGAATTGATTGTAGATTAGTTTGACACTTGATGATGTATATTGAATTGATTATAGTTTGATTTAACACTTGATTGTATTAAGTTGTAATTGAAATTTAATGTTATATGTTAGTGGATATGTATATTAGAGTTTTCTTGAGCTAGCGGCCGGTTATGAATGAGCTAAATGTTATGTGGTTGTAGACTTACCATCTCATGGATTAATTGTGTTCTTGTGGCTTATGAATTGTATTATTTGGTGGTGTCCTTGAAGGACTTGATACTAATATGGCTTGTTGGGAGTACTCTTGTTGTTGGAAGTATATCTGAACTTGTGATGGTAATATTTTTGTGTCAAATCACGAGTGGCCACTAGTTATAGAGATTCTTATAAATGGGATATCTTGGATTCTTTATTTTACTATCATTACTTGTAATTATCTGAGTGTGTTAGAATCTTACTTGTCTAAGTCTCATGAGCTGGGGATGGTGGAATGAGACACTATGCTCGAGTTGTTGACTTATGCTGGGTTGCGCGCACCCCCCATAGTGACCTTTGAGTTTTTCTGATATTCTGTTTGTAAATTGGACTAATAACGGTTGGGTTAATCATGCATACATGGCAAGTAGGCGTTATCGGGTGCCTGGTTGACTGTTTGAAAGACCAATGTACTGTTCGAACGACCCTTTTTGCATTTTGAATGTGTTGACTATTTGAAAGACCCGATATCATGTATGAATGGGCCAATTGTTTGAACGGTCCATTCATTTGTTTAGCTGGATGTGCATCCCCAGGCTGATTGCATTCATGCATTCATTCATCAATAAAGATTAAGTTGGAGATTGAATTTTGTGTGTGAAGTGGATTGTATCTTCTTATGTTATACATTAAATTATAGCTTGGATGTTATAACCATTTGTGTTATATTTGTGAGGAATGAATTGTATCTTTACATGTTATACTTTGAATTCTAGGTGGATATGTAGTTGGTGTTATACTTGTGAATTGTGAAATGTAACTTATATTCTATAGTTCCTTAGATTATACTCGTAGATTGTGTTTTCTTCTTATGTGCAGGTGGTATCATCTTATATGTCACTTGGAAAACATAAATTGTATATTTTTATATTTTACTTATGAAGTTTACATTGGATATTGTATTCTCCTGAGTCATTTGAATTCTATTTTTGACTATTGTGATGCTTGGTAATCTTGGAAGATATACCTCATTGGAATAGCTATTGACGCTATCAAACTGTCTTTAGTTGGTGCATGTTATGTAAATGACGTACAAGTTAACATTAATGTGGAGCACGAAGAATTGGATAATCTTGTGATTCTTCATTTTATATTTCCTACTTATATTAAGATATTTCATTTGAATTTTAAGTCATTAGTTTGTATAAGCCTTATGGGCAACCATTTGTATAAGTTGAGATATATTTTAGACACTTCCTCCATGTGTGGTTTGTTTGCTTCCATTGTGATTGCTCACTTACACCAGAAATTAAAAAAAAATATTATTGTAAAATGTGGGCTATCTTTCAAAGTTAACACTCGAAATTTCAAAAAATGAGTACTAAATTCGGGTTACGAAATCCGAGGCGTTACATTAATTGTGCCCCAGCCAAACTCATGTTGAACGAGGGCTGAAGGATAACCTAGCTTTGGGGCCTTATGAGACAGAAAGATACACCTAGTAACTCTCACGGGGATGATAGTAATGTCACCAAACCTTTTAAATAGTAGATGGGGTGATCTATCATCAATCTAAACTATTCATTGTTCATACAACTAGGGGCAAGTCATGGTGCAAGAATCACACTAATTGAATGATCCTTACCTTTCCTTCAATAGCATAGAAAATGGACAACCAAGATTGAATTGAGGAACAAAATAAATCCAATCATCATCTTGAAACATCTACAAGATAGGTCTCACTTTGCATTGCTTATGATCCCAAAGTAGCACTTTGGTATGATGATTCTAAGGATTATTAAGACATGGTCGGCATGATTCTTGCATTATGCTTGCTCGTCTTTATATGAATGAATGAATGGTTTAGCTTAGCGATAGGTCACCTCGTGTGCCATTTAAAAGGTTTGTTCCTATGAAAGCGGGGACTTTAACAAAACTTTATACATATACATATACACACATGCATACATGCATGCATACATCATTATCATCTAAGCCTTATCTCAACTAATTGGTGTGGATTACATGAATTATTCTCCACCATTCCACTCTATTAAGGGCCATAAGTTAAACAATAGATGTTTAAGTCTTTTCTTGTTACCTCCATCGAGGTTCTTTCGGGTCATTCCCTTGCCTTTTTAAAGCCTTCTACTTGTACCAACTCATCCTATCCAATGTACACATTTCTTGGTTTTTATTATGTTAAAGTCCCTTGATATATATTGGTACACCATTTTCTAGAGGCTCGAGCTTTTAGATCATGTGTGATTTGACATGGTATCAGAGCACAACGTCGATGGTAGCAAATATGCCTTCTTAATATATTCTTCCATCGGATGCCATTAAGTTATGAGTATCCCTCCACCCTTGGCTAGTATAATCCCGGGTGAAGTTCCAAATGGCTTGTGCTTTTGGATCACGCAGTGATTTGACATATTACACGTTACCAAACAATTTAAACTTAATTTCTCTTTTCTTATTATCTATTAGCATTGTACCTACATTTTCTTGAATGCATTCATTTTAAATATCTTTCTTCGTCATGCCACTCACCCATCTCAGCCTACTTATTTCAGCTACACTCATGGTCACACCCACCTTCCTAAAAAGAAAAAAAGAAAAGAAAAAATTCCATTTTTAATCATCGAATAAATGTCGACCAATCCGTTAACGAGGTAATCAAATAAGGGTATTTATTGGTTCATAATGCATCTAAATTGATAACATATAATTTAGACAGTTTATCATAAGTGCTACATTAGCAATTTCTACTCTACCACCGAAACAGAACCTTCAGTGTAGTAAAGAAGTCGTACTTATACTCAAGTGCATGGAAATGCTGACGTGGAATGACCTTGACGTACAAATAGAAGGCTAGACAGGCGATCGTAGGCCCCACCCAAAACACCCAGTGACCATCCCAGAGGTGGCCCCCTCTCACAAGTGCGGGCCCCACACACCGAGCCGGGTTCAACCCAGCGCCGGAGTACCCTTTCTTCGCCGTCAATGTCGTCGATATAAACACCAACAGCCCCACCACAGCACCGACGATGAAACACACCTTGACAAGCCCATAGGCCTTCGCCTGCCGTCCATCTAATGCCATCCATATCGATGCATAGAGGAATATGAACGTGCATACGATCTCAAGCCAGAGGCCAGGACCTGTCTCGATACCGATGTTGATCGGCCCGTTCGGTCCGGGTGCAATGATGGTGAGAGTACATCCACCGAGCGAATATGCCTGCTGGACGGTATCACTGATAATGGCCTTGAGTGCAAGTGCCCCAAGCACGCCTCCCATGCACTGGGCGAGAATGTAGATGGTAGAGCGGGCTGGAGAGATGAGGCCGAGCAGCATTGCTGAGAATGTGATGACTGGGTTGATGTGGCCACCGGATACGGGAGCTGTAGCAATGAGGAGTATCGATACAGTGAGAAATACGAGGGCTGCAATCATAAGGTTTGGAGTCTTTGTGTCGGTTTCGAAGGAGGAGATAACGATTGTGTCGATTAAGAAGACGAGTGCCGCTGTGCCGAACAGCTCTGCTACTGATGCTCGCCACACCTGAGAATTCCAATCATCAACTTATCAATTTGATAAGAATGAAGATATCTTATCGACTAGATGATCCTGACCATCTAATAATCTCTCCCATTAATGTGGACGATAGCTGTAATTGTCCATTTTCGGGAGATTGCAATGATGGATACAATCAACTGATGGTGGAAAGACTTGCAATTATCCATGAAATGATTGTCCCAACAGATGAACGGCTGAGATTAGAGACGACATGCAAACGTAGGTTATAATAGCTATGTATATAGGAAAGGGTAAATTTGTGAAACGAAAACTTACGTAGCAGTGCATGAACGTAAGAGAGTGGCATTTTCGTAGTAAACTCAAAGAAGATGGTAGTTTTTCCTACGAGGACTCACCTCCAAGGTGAAAAAGTCGGGCAAGCCCAACCTCTCAGAGAGTAATTGACTGAAGGTGGTCGTGCTAGTCTTCATGGCATCCTCTCTCTGCCATTCTTCAGTCCTGAGTAGGGAAGAAAAATACCTATGGTTTTCAACAATATTACAAAGAATGAAAACATCGATCAAAGAAAGAAAAGAAGACGAGAAAAAGCTATGCCTTGGGGTGGAGGAGAATGGCTGGATTCTACTCCCAATGTGGAGGCTTTCTTCGTCTCCCACGCCTACGTGATCTCCAGCCATCTCAGATTTCACACGTTAGTGACATTCTGGCCTTTGGCTTTTATAGAGATTTAGAGAGAGAATTTAAGTAAGATGAATGAGCTGCACTAGAGTAACACGCGATAGGTATCTCGCGCAACGGGAGCCATGTGGATGGAATTTTAATACGATCCATTCTGTCCATCAGGTACATTATATAACTTTTACTATGTAAACAAAAAATCATGACCATTGAAAACTCAGATTAGCCACACCTTAGGAGAAAATTGGGATTGGATGACCACCATTAGTTTTTCATGCCATGCAATGGTGTTTATATGTCATCCAATCCATTTAAATGATGTACCTTATTGGGTTGAAATATTTAACTAGAGATAATAGCATTCCATAGCTTATGTGGTCCATTCCAGAGGTTTCTAGGTATAATTTAATGGCGTGGCCCACCTTAGTTTTTAATCAGCTTAAATTTTAGGATCAAGGCTAAAATTGTAGTGATGCATCTGATTAACGGAGTGGAATTCATAAAAATTAATTTTTTCCCCATGTTAGAGAAGGTGACCATCGTAGGTAACTACGCGAAGTACGCAAGCGTTTTCAGATGAATGATTGAGAAAGAGAGATAATATGAGATTTGCTAGTTTCACGCGCGTGTGGGAACCCTGCCCATCTACACTCAGGCTAAAGTTCTAATATGTAACACGTGTGTGAGAAATGAGCTTCCTATCACGTGCTGAGAATCATGTCGATTCACTAGTCAAGTGGGCCACTGTTTATGAAAGAAACGTACAGCACACAAAAACTTGCTGAAGTTTCTTTTAACCGTTCAACTGTTTCTAGTACCGTGGCCCACCTGCTAAGTGAATCAAATTGATTTTTTGGGCAAGAAGATCTAGACGGTCATACTTACATGATGGATGGCTTGGATACTGTACATGTTGGCAAATAAGATGGAAGATGCTATTCATTGTGCACGCGTGTGGAAATAGCAAAATATGACACAAATTTTCGGTATGATGAATCTAATGAATGTATTAGTCTGATGATGAACACGAGTGCATTCATTAGCACACGTGTTCATCATCAGACTTTCCACATTTTGGGAGCCACTATGGATGGAAAATGACACAAAAATTACAATGATTAGATGATCCTAGCCAGAAATCTGTAAATCCGTGTCCATCAAATCAAGTATAGAAACCAACAGATCGAAATTCAACAGCAAGATTTAGCTTCATCCATTTGGTACTACGATTTTTTATTCATAGCCCATCCAGATTTGGACGGTCAAAATTCACATAAAAGAATGCCACGTCAGCATCCGATAAGAGAACGCTTGTGATCTACCCACTCTGGCCGAATGTGACAATATCTTTTTCTTTTCTTATAAGTTATAACCCAAACGAGAGCACAATACCTCATTAAAGGACCTTATCTCTCCATGTGCACCCGAAAAATGTTCCATACACAACGGGATCTCTGAATCTTACATGACATCACACCATCGATTTTTTTTTTTCTAAAAATAAAAAGGGTGCGTTTGGCTGCACTGATCATATCATGATATTAAGATATTTGGTGCCGGCTAGCTAGTAGGTCAGATAGTTAAAAACAAATAAATAAAGATATTTCATTGTGCCAAATATCTTGGAGATTTTGAAAATCTTGAGATATTTTGTGATAAATTAATCAGATAACATTATTATGTTAAAACCACAAGATTCAAAAACCATGGGCAGTTTTTAGTTAACTGTCATTTTATTGCATATACATCGTAACCAATGCTTGAAAACTCGCCGAGTCTATTGAGGACTCAGCTGAATTGATTTTCATTGGCTGAAACACCTGGCCAATTTGTACTATGGATCAATCCTAGTTTTGCTTGATGACTTGTATTTTTTTTATTATTTAAAAACTCAATTTTTTAATATTTTCTAACATTTTATTTTTACTCTCTATTCTTTATTCATTTATATCCTTAACTGAAATTCACACCTACTTATTTTCAAACTGCAAATCTTTATTTTTATTGTCATTTCTAAATTATAACCTTCTCCTTCTTTATAGGCCCACCGGAAATTCTCGAATGTACATCATCTTTCTTTCATCAAAAAAATTAACAGGAAAAAAATGCTCTTGATTTTAATACAAAAAGAGAAGAAGAGGTCGACAGCTTCCTTTTCTTACAACAATTAAAACTAGAGCAACTACACTTAAAAGAAATTTATGTAAAAGTTATAATTATGAATTGCAAACCTTTATTTCTCAGTGTAGTTACTGTTGATTCCGCGGACAAAGAACTAAGGGTAATGTTTTTGAACTTGTCCCTTTGGTACGAATAGAAGCATATCGACATTTTTTTAAAGCCTCTATCTGCCTCCCATGTATTAAAGAGTCTTCTGTGGCTAAGAAACCAACAAACTAACATCCTGTACCATGTAAAAAAATAAAGGACCAAGCTTCTATATCCTTGATGGACATGGGAAATTGTTCTTGACTCAAAAGTGTACGGACAATTTCTTAGATTTCACCCTTGGCATTTAGTTTCTAGTGGCTTAAATATCACAAAGTATTTGATAATTTTAGTTTTTTAATTAGAGGACATTTTCTTGGTCAACGCTAATTGTTCATCTTGTTCATTTTGATAGTGTTAGTTGTTAGGCCACCAATTAGATACTTGTATTGTAAGACTCCATTAGGTTGGCTACGCATGATCATCAGTTTTGATTTGACGATTGGATTATTTAGATTAAGTGATTCAGTGGGCCCTACTACAGTTGTGCTCAATATAGATTTGAGGTGGGATGCTTGAACCATGGTTCCTATATATGGTTATTAAGTCGGATATGAAATGTATATTGTGAAGACTTCAAAGGGGAGTACAATGGGTAAGCTTCCCCAGCTCTCTTTCATATAAATACATTTCTTGGTCCCCTCACCTGCACAGACAAAAAACTCTAGTCCTATTGAGAGGTTTTTCTAAGGGTGTAAAGTGCGGAAGACCAAGATCTCCCTTCGGTGACTTTGCGGCATCAAAATGTCTTTTCACACATCTATGCATTTAAGTTTAAAGTGTAGAATATCTATTATTTATGCAAGTTTTAATTCGTTAGTTGATTGAGCCTAGCCGAGCTGACGCAGGGGAGGACGTGAGGTTGAGCACCGTCTTCCTCAAGAGGATAACTATTCCGAATCCACGGAACTTCTCTGGACTCCTCACAGAGACTTCTCGAATCCACGAGGAAAGAAAGCAGAAAATAGAAATAAATTCTAATAAATTCGAAATTGATTGATGATTGATTAAAATCGAGTTCACAACCCTTTAAATAAGGGTATCAAGCAATGGGAAAGAAATCATAATCAAACTACAACTCAAACTCCTAGAATCCGCGACTTACTATAAATAGTAAACTTACTATTTATAGACGGTCGTGATGTCTACTAGTGCGCAAGGTTTTCGGCCAAAAATAGTAAGTGTCCTATTTGGCTTCACCAAACCGTTCCCCTAATTATTCTAAGCTCTTTTCACGTTGGGCGCAACTCCTAAAGCCCAACGGATGAAGAGTTATAATCAAACTAAAACTTACTATTTATAGTAAAAACGAAATTAAAACAGGGAAACGACCGTCAATCAAGGGGTTTTTCACAATTCTGGGCGGCGTAACCCAGCGTAGCTGGGTTGGTTGGCTAAAGTATCTCGTTCTACCCCAAAATCATATATTTTACGTCAGCTAACTCATTCCGGATTGCGAGATACGCCCGATCTAAGGTCCGATGGTCCGGATCACTTCTGTCGTCGACCGGGCCTTTTCTGATCCATCTTGGCCATGAAACTGTCCGCGACCCGCTCTACATCACGAGCCAAGTTCCTAACTTTTTGGAACAATGATCAGGATATTGCCGCTAAATTTATTTAAACTTTCAACTACTCAAAGCATACATATGTATTTAAAATATAAAATTTACTTCAATAAATTAATATTTTCCAGAATAGGTGAGACCACTAATGAGTATAAAAGCCTTTTTTTTTTTTCCTTTTTTCTTTTATACACGCACAACCCCCCTAGAATATATTAAGCCTCGGTTGGTAGTAATCAAGACTAAAAATTGGATTTAGCTTTGGTTGTTGATAACCGAGATTAAAAATTGAATTTAGCCTCGGTTGTTGAGAATCGAGGTTAAAAATTAGGTTTAGCCTTAATTGATACTAACAGAGACTAAATCCATATATAGCCTCGATTTTGCCTTAGTTAACCAAATCGAGGTTGCAACTACCATGGTTAAAGGTTTTAACCTTGATTGTTGAGAATAAAGGTTAAAAACTGAATTTAACCTCCTGAAGCTAAAATTTAGATTTGGTATTGGTTGGAAACAGTCGAAGCTAAAATATTGATTTAACCTTGGTTCGAGGCAACCTAACCTGGTCGAAGAACTCAATTGTCCAAAAACCAAGTGTAAAGTCTTTAACCATGGGTTGCAGCACCGATTTGGGTAACCAAGGAAAAATCGAGGCTAAAGAGTTTAGGCACATGAGATAGGTACACTTGGTGGATGTAGATTACCTATCGAGTAACTCGGTACATTATAAGGCACTGAGTAAACTCTGTGGCGCCTACCATGATGTACATGTCATATCATCAACAACCATCCATCTATTTTTCCTGTTCATTTTAGAGCATGAGCCTATAATTGAAGTATATTCAAAGCTCAAGTGAATCACACCATTGTAAACAGTGGGAATTGAAAGTCTACTGTTGAAAACTTCTTGGGCCCATTCGGCGTATAGAATCTAGGCGTATTACGTGGGATAGACTTCTTTATCCCCCACTTTTCACCTGTGACCGTGTTTGGTAGGTCTACCTAATACTGTCAATTTTTGGCATTGGAAACGATACCTGAAAAGCATTGACTTTAGGAGCGGATTCACGAAATCCACCTTTGAGATGCAAGAATTGCCCTTCGTGCTCTGCAAATCCTTCGTTCGATTGCAGAGAGAGAAAATTGGATATTGCTATTCCATCCAATCCCATCATATTCACCGAGTGGAAGAACGATGAAACTTAAAAGAAGACATGTTTAACAGTTCTCTTCATTACAAGCGATGGCCAAATAGAAAATCTAAATCCATTTGTCGTCGCCATGCACTGCCACTACTTCATTGTTTGGCAAGATCCCATTGGAAACCCAACACCATCCATTGCACCTGCACTCCCTCCAGAAACCCAACACCGACCACTGCCCCAGCACTCCTGTCAGAAACCCAACACCGGCCACTGCCCCAGCACTCCTGTCAGAAACCCAGCCCCACACCATCCGCACAACCCCTCACCCCTTCTTCTTCGTCCATATCCTCGCCCGCCTACTACAACCCCCGCCCAGACAATCCACACCCCTGCCCTGCCATTGCACTCTTGATGCTTGTACGCTATATTGCATTTCCAAATAGCCAAGGGCTTCAGATGGACTGTGCTCAAAGGCACCAACGATCGAGCCAAACATGACATTTTAGAAATCCATAGATTAGTTTGGCATTCCCAGCGATTCCAAACATGTTATGGTACTGGCCTCTCTCCACTAATTCCACAACAATTCATCCGACATGGTAATCATTGATTTTGGCCAATCCTATCCTAACTAATATGTTCGAATACCGTGCACCAAATAGGCCTTTAGAGGCCAAAGAAGTTTTCCATCAAGCCGACATTTGTGTTTTCCCTTTGACTGTATGACTAATGAATAAGTTGGAGGACAAATAAACATTACTGTGGGCCTTAGGAAGGTTTCAATCGTGGCCATTTCTTATGTTGTGGTCCATTTGAACTTTGAATATGCTTCATTTTTTGGGATCATACCCTAAAACAATGGGTGCATATTGGGTACTACCCCACTAGGACCTAGCAAGTTAGGGAATTTGTGGGGCCCACCGTGATGTGTATGTTTTATCCACACATCCATCAATTTTGACTGATCATTTTAAGATATGAGCCCAAAAATGAGGCAAATTAGAGGCTCAAGTGAACCACACTCACAGAAAGCTAGGGTTAAAAACTTCCTAATTAAGACCCACAGTGATGTTTAGTTGCCATCCAACTTGTTCATAAGGTTAGATCTATATGAAGGGAAACCATATACATCAACTTGAACCAAAACTTTTGTGCCTCGGAAGTTTTCAATGGTAAGCTTTCAATCCCCACTGCTTCCTGTTGTGTGGTCCACTTGAGCCTTCAATCTGCCTTCTTTTTAGGTTCATATCGTAAAATGATCCGTCACAATGGATGTATAACATAGATAAAACATATAAATCATAGTGGGCCACACAAAGCCCCTGATAGAGTCCGAGTGGGGGTAGTACTCAATCCATACCCAAAATGATCTGATAAAATAGATGGATGGCGTGGATAAGAAACATACATTATGGTGGTCCCCACAGAATTTACTTCGTATGCTCTAGTACTGTATTGAGTTACTCTGCACGCAATCCACATCCATACCTGGTAATAGAGCTAGGCATCGAGGCGAGTTGGACCGAGTTAGGGCTGATTACACTTGATCCGATTTTGAAATAGGCCTGACCTGAACTCGACCCAACTCGGTACCGAGTCCAGCATCCCTGATCCGATTCGAGTCCGGGTCTGGCCTGTACTAACTTGGACTGAGTCTGACCTGGTCACAAGTACCGAGTCAGGTCGAGTCATTGCCGAGTCGGATCGGGTCACAAATACTGGAAGTTTCGTTTATGTTGCACATGCCGGCCGGTTTTGGTTAATTGCGTAGTCTCCATGCAGTGGAAGAACCATTCATCTGCTGGCCGCACGTGGATAGTTTACATTATAATATATCTGTCGTCCAACACTTGGCATTTTGATTGAAAAAGACATGCGTGTGAATATGGTGGCATTATTAACTTGTTTGGTTTACCGTCAATATAAAGGCCCCGGATCTAATGGCTATAATTGCGCTATTTGTGTTTCTTTCTTTCGTTAAGGTAAGCCTCACCATCTCCCCCCACCAGACACATTCAGGGCAATGTATTGATGGGATTGATCATGTACTGGCAGTAGGATATATGGCTTATGTTTTAAAAATAAAAAAGGCTCACAAGAAATCTTATCCATTTTTTTTTTTTTTTTTTGCAATTTGTCCTTAGTACATATCCGACCATTAAATGTTTGATTTTCTATCAGTACTTTGATATCAACGAATAGGATTGCCTAAATACAAGTGATTTTTATGAAATAAATCATCCATGCGGTTGGCTCTGCAGATGGGCGGACCTGATTTAGAGACTCCCTACCACGTGTCCTGTGAGAGATGGATCTACCATACGGTTCTCCTACCTCTACTGTATCATGTCCCTTTATCTACTTCTAGCCAGGTGTACTGCATTACGTGGCGATGAATCCAAAGGGAGCGTATCTTTATGAATGCTTTGTAAAGGCTACTCGGTTGTCTAAGATGGGATTCGAGCTTCCTCTATCCCGTTGCCTTCGCAGAATCAACAGATGATGAAAATCAATTCCATACAAGAAATGATTCAAAAACGGTTCCTGTGCCGCAGCTAAGATCGGACATTTTGGAAACCCCATTCCTTGAAATGGATGAGAAGGAGAAGGAATGAATGGGCTGCTCCCTGGAACAGCCTCATTGATTTTGAGAAGGCGGGGGGCTGATCTCTTTCGTCGCGTGGATCACTCACTGCTGGGGGTGTGCGATAGACACGGCAAAGTTCGAATAGAACACTTGGCTCGCTATCATTCATTGCAAGTTTGAGAAAAAATGGACGTTTGGCAAAATAGCCACTGCTGAATAGATATTAGGTTTTTATTTATTTATTTTTTGTTTGTTTATATATACCTAAACCTGAGTCGAGTAGGGTTTCGGATGGAGTCTAACTGGGTCAGATTTCAGGTCGAGTTTCTGGGTAACTCGGACTCGACTCGGTTTGAGTTCGAATTAGGTGAAGCCTACTCGGTTCGGAATGACTCACCCGTTCGGTTCGGGTCGAGTCAGGTCTAAACAAGTCGGACGAGTCGAATCGTCCCATGCCCATCTCTACTTACCAGGCATGGACGCGGATTACATACAGAGTAACTCAGTACATTAGAGCATACGGAGTAAATTCTGGTAAGCATGTTAAAACGTGCACGGAGTAAATTCTGGTAAGCATGTAAACACTAGAGCGTAACTCAGTACACCAGAGCATACAGAGTAACTCAGTACACTAGAGCGTACGGAGTAACTCGTTACGTGGATTGTACTGGTAAGCATGTTAAAACGTGTATTTTCTTTATTACTATTTTTAGTAAACTAAAGTATATTTAAACTCTCGCATGCCCAACGTGCAAACCCTGTCCACGATTTCTTATTTACAATCGCCGATCCCAAGTCCTCGAGTCGTCGGCCCGACACCACGGTCGTTGGAGTGAAAAAGCCAGCTGTAGATTGGAGGTTCGCTAGCACCACAGGACCCATTACACGCAATCACGCATGCCACCCTGGCACATATGTCACATATCCAAGCCGTGTATTGGGTGGAGCCCACTGTATAAATAATCTGAGGAGAAGCCCTTGCAGTCAAAATTATCGGGTGGATAACACACGTAAGAAAACAATAGACGGCCCAACAAGCTTGCACGTTTTTTTAATCTAACCGTTCATTGTTTCGGAACATGTGTAGCCTACCTGATAGTTGAATGGGTGAAGTTTCTACACGCTTGGGCCCAGCAAGTTGTATTTACTCGAATTCATCCAATGCATCATAATATGATACTTTGGGATTTAAGCGTTTGAATGTGGATCGTCTTCAAATGATCCAAACCGTTCATACGATGAGCCGTAACTTGGATCGTAGAAAGGCAACAAATGAATTCTTTAAATTGAATTATTTCAATCATTTGAAATTTGGCCTTTTGATTTGAAAATAGACTGTTTTCGAATCTTTTGGACAATCAAAGAGTTGAAATATCCGATTTGAATAAAAAAGAAGGAAATCGAATATCCTCCATCCAAGGTGGGCCCGGTCAAATAAATGATTTGAGCCATTAAAAATAAAAATAAAAATTCCAATAAATAAATCCACAACATATCATATTGCAATACAGCCTGGTATATTCCAGCCAACCTGACCGTGGAGCCCAGCTTGATGTATGTATTGTAAAACGCTGTCCGTCTGATGCAGGGATGGGCATGATGAGGTCGATGACCCCCCCTTTTTTTTTTTTTTTAACCTTCTTCCTCAAAGATAACTACTCTGAATCTCTTCACTGGACTTATAGAGACTTTTCGAAACCATGAGGAAAAAAATAAGAAAATAAAAATAATATTCATTAAAATTTGTAAATTGATTAATAGATAATAAATACGAATTTACCATATTTTAAATAAAGATACCAAGCTTTGGAAGAAGTTTCAGAATTAAACTACAACAAAAACTCCTAGAAATTGCCACTTACCAGTCAATTTATTATTTATAAACGGTTATGATGTCTACTAGTGCATATGGTTTTCGGCCAAAAAATGGTATCCTATTTAGCCAAACCATGATGTTTTCCTAATTATTCTAAGCACTATTCATGTTGGGCGCAACTTCTAAAGCCTAGTGGATGAAGAGTTATACCGAAACTAAACCTTACTATAAAAATAGTAAAAACAAAAATAAAATAGAATTTCGTCCATTGATCTGATGGTATTTCACAAATTCGGTGTGGGTAACCTGGCGTAGCAGGGTTGGGTGGCTAAAGTAGCTCGTCCTACCCCAAAATCATATATGGTACATCCGATAGTTTATTCTGTTTTGCGACATATGTCTGTTTTAAGTTTTGACGGTCCGGATCACATCCGCTTTCGATCAGGCCTTTTCTGATCCATATTGGCCATGAAATTGTCCGCAACACACTCTACATCACCGTCAGTCTTTCATTTTAGGGCACGAGCCCAAAAATGAAGCAGATTCAAATCTCTGGTGGACCACATTCCATGAAAAGTTAGTAATAGGCCATTAAAAAACATTTTTTTCCCTTCATCCCGGTCTATGTGATCAATGGGTTGGATGGAAAATGAACACTACAGTGGACATTAAGGCAGGCCTTAGGAAGCTTTTAGCGGTGAGTGTTCAATCACCTTTGTTTCCTATGGTGTGGTACACCTGTTAAGGTTGCGCTTAATCCACTCCTCACTTGATACCCGGTTTCAATGGGACGCGGATTAGCTACTGACAAGTTGAGTAGCAAGATTCCCTGCTGAAGGTATGTCATCAAGTTCTGTAAGCCCCATTATGATGTATGTGTTATATACACATCGTCCATCCATTTAGAGAGATTATTTTAGAGCATGATCCAAAGAATGAAGCAGATCCAAAGTTGGAGTAGATTCTACGACGCCCACCCTTGAACCCTTCCTAAGGTCCACCGTGATGTTTATTTGAGATCCAACCTTTTTATAAGTTAACACAGACATTAAAGAAGGGAAAACACAAATATAAGCTTGATCAAAAATTTTTGTGGCCATTAGAAGATTTTAATGGTGGGCATCACTCTCCCCACTGTTTTCTGTGGTAGGGTCCACTTGAGGTTTGGATTTGACTCATTCTTTGGATCATGACCTAATATGATCTCTACAAATGGATGGACGGTGTGGATACAAAACATAGATCATGGGGGAGCCCACAGAACTTGGTGACATCACTTCTGTAGCGTGTCTCACTACTCAACCTGTAAGTAGCTAATCCGCCACCGGTTTCAATGTTCTCTCCACGTCGGTGCGTGGAGATGCGTGCCGGCTAATTAGGGTTGAAAGTTGGGCGGGTTGAACCCGACCGTCGACCCATGACTGACCCGACATTGGGTTGGGCTTGGGCAGGATGTATCAAGTCCGATCTCGGGTTTGGGCTATACAAATACCAACCCAATAAAACTTGGGTCGGGCTCGGGTTGAGGTCTTGGGTTGCCCAACCCAACCCGAACCCGATCAATATATAAGTTACTTATAAATTATATATGAGTGTGGATCGTATGCGTTGAAGACATAGGAAATTCTGGTGCTGTCGGGTCTCATTGGTTTACATAATTTCCGATGACTCAAGCTAACAAGAAATGCAGGATTTCTCTTCCCAAATAAATTGTGTGCTACACAACATCACTTTTAAATGACTAGTTGTCCTATATTTTAACCTGTTTGTTTAGAATAAATGAAGTTTTTTACGATAAATAACTACATATATAATTAATAAAATTATAGATATAAAAAATAAGACATATTGAAATATAATAAACCAATGCAATCATTAAAATATTAGCATGTATTCACCCGATCAACTCGACCAACCCGACTGAGGTTGGGCTTGGGTTGAGAATTCCCAACCTGAGGTTGAGTTGGGTTGGGTTAGGGTTGAGGTATAAGAACCTTGGGTTCAACTAGGGTTGGTGACCCGACCCGACCCGACCCGACCCGCCCAACTTTCAGCCCTCCAGCTAATCCACCTGATACCGCTCCCATTATTCTCTATTTGTTTCCGGAGAAGAAAAATCAACTGGGGATGAGACAGCTAGATAGAATGCCGATAGATTTAAATAAAATGCAGTTATTTGCTACTCTGGCAGGGTATGGCGCTTGATATGCAGCTACTTATAAATTGTACATGTAGGATGCATAAATTAAGCCATCTACATTGTGTGACCCACTTCAATTAACCCACTATCCCCGATATCTAAGATCTGAAAAAAAAAGGCCACCATCCCCAACGGGATTGTAATCTCTAATTAGTCAACACTTGTTTGTTGAAATAGGCAGTTGGATTTTTCGTTCCAACTGTCCAATAAATATCCACCGATCTTACAGTTTAATAATTAAATAAGAGTATTTTTTTTTTCTTTTTATTTATGATATATCTAAAGTGTGACTCATAATTTAATCAGTTCCATTTAAATTACTTATATGACATGTATATTTTTTTTTTCAGTGGCCGAGTATCATCCATCACAATGCCAGAGTATCAAAGTGTTCCTCTTCAGTAAATTTGACCGTTGCAAGCTTCAAGCAGTTACACTCATTTATTTGGGCATGCATACAGGCGCGAATCAACGAGGGTAAGGTTGGCAATGGGCCGGGCAGCCCATCCAGTATGTATTTGGACCTATTAACTAGGCCCATGGGACGGGCTTGGCCCGAAGATAACTTTTTATTATTTAAAAACTAGGGAAGTGTGTATCTATATATATATATATATATATACTGACTTAATGATATAGAATTTACATTCTGGTGCCTTTTAAAATGGTTTTTAAAAAGCTACCTCATATAAATATCATTCATCAAACATCCCTTACATTTCTTTGACCATTAATGGTTGGTTGGGCTGCAAGTAAATTGGTCGGCTGCTTGGTGGGGCTACACCGTGATGTTTATGTAAAGTCCATCCTCAGCACCAGATGTTCCACCTCATGTTAGCCCAGGAGGCCAAAAATCACATCCATCTATGATTTAGTTCGATTATATATTTAGAAACAACGCACATAGCAAAGATCGCCCTCCAAATTATTTCCTTTGGTGTAACCAATTTCAATGGCCTAATTTATAGGCCCTAGGAGTAAATTTTGGTGTGACATCTAATAGTTAAAGTAGATTTTATATAATCATCACGGTGAACATTGTAAAATTCCTCGGTGCATATCTTTTTCCCAACCATTTCCTTTGGTTGGGCCCTTCAAATAACAAATCAGTATGATCTTTTGGCTCTACCTAAAATTGGGATTATCCATCAAATGGTTGGAGTGAATATCTAATATACATCATGGTGGCCCCACTAAAAATAAGTCTCGCATCCCTCTCCAACAATATGGACATTATTTAGAGAAAAAAGAAAGAAAGAAAAGAATTGAATGGGCACTTGATGTTGATGGAGCCCACAATAATCTTGATTTAAGATGCCTCGGTTCATTAGATATTTACTCGCATATTAGGCCCTGGTACCAGAAAAAAAAAAGTAAAAAAAAAAAGTATGCTGACCTATAATTCTGGTGGTCTGCATAAAAGGATGTCCACCCTTGATTTTTATAGGGCTCACCATAATAATTGTATGCAACCATTCCAACTATTAGATTGCACACAAAAATTTAGACTTATGGCTCAAAAATCACATCCATCCATGATTTGCTTGGGCTCCTCTAATTGAAACAATTTAGAGGGTAAGTGTTGCCTTGTATATTGTTTCTAACCATGTGGTCCATTTGAATCATGGATGGAGCTTACTTTGAGCCCTTTCTCTAATATAGATTGGCGAAAAAGAAAATCGACCTGGATGTAAATTCCATATTAATTAATTATTTTTTTTCACACACACTTGCATCACAAGCGTACTCTAACCTATGACTCGGTGTCAAAACTGGCAGAGTCTACCACTAACCCCATAAGTAGGAACCCACTAGAAACTAATTCACTAAAAAAAGTAACTTGGTCACCAATGCGAAGTCGTGTCTGAGCGAGTGACCAACTAGCCTAGCTGACTCGATGAGGCAACCAGAGAGGCTGAATCAAGTCGACCTAGTAAGTGAGTTTCAGCAACTCAGCTAGACTTGTCCTTGAGTCAAGTTGACTCGGCTGAGTTTTGAGTCGACTCACCTTGTCCTAGAACTTTGGCCCAAACCCAGCCCAATGCAATTTGAACTTCGATTGGATCCAGGTCCACCAGAACAGTTGCAACCTGTAAAAGTCTCTTCTCGTTTCTCAGTTCTCACTAATCTTTCTCTTTATATAAGAAAGATTCCGCCTGTAGTTCACCACCATTTTTAAAATGGTAGCCGCTCATCTTCAAATACTGGGGCACATCAAGGACGCGACATATCTTGAAAATCACACAAATCCAATGATCATAACCATTAACCCATTGGTAAAAAATAGATACATGGTTAAACAAAAATTGTGGGTGGTCCATATTCAACGGCAAAAACCAGATGGTTAGTATCATCTTGTCAGTATGATTTTTTAGTTATGCACCATCCACGAATATTGCATCAGTGACTTGTGTTAGGGTTGATGTGAAAAGATAAAAAAAATATAAATATTTTGAAAAAACCCAACAATTTGCTAGTTCTATACTATTGACTAAGGGCCCTTTTATTAATGCTGAAAATTTTTACTTAACGCACGTAGAAAGCACTTAGCATTTATAACATTTAGTTGTTAATGCTCCTCCATCACACAAAAGAAATGCCATTTACTGGCTGCGTCTGACCACCGAAACATCTCATTTCCTTTGATTTTCGAAAGTGGATGGCCGACCAGAGTAATTCAGTACACCGCATACTGAGTAAACTCTTTGGACCCCAAGGTAATATATGTATTTTATCCACTCCGTCCATCTATTTTACCATACATTTTAAGAGAATGAGATAAAAAATGAAGCATTCCAAATTTCAAGGGGACCACACCATAGGAAATAGTGAGAATTGAACATTTACTGTTGAAAAATTCTTTGGATCAAGCTGATATTTATGTTTTCTTTTAATCCATGTCTGTGTGATCTTATTAACAGGCTGGATTATAAATAAACATCACTGTGGGCCTTAAAAAGGTTTCAATGGTGGAAATCATTATTCCCACTATTTCCTGTGTTATGGTCCACTTGAGCTTTGTATATACTTCAATTTTGGGTTTAACCCCTAAAATCATCTGTAAAAACGGATGTACGGCATGGATAAATCATATACATTCAGGATGGGCCCAACAAAGTTCACTCAGTTCGATAAATTGTATTGAGTAACTCAATACCCAATCCAATTTCTTCATTTTCCCTCCGCAACATCATCGTTGCCTCTTCCTCTCTCTATTTTCCTGCGCGAGTAAACCCTAATTCTTTTTTTATTTTTTATTTTTTCAAATCTTTCGAGAGCTGGGATTTTCTTGTGATGATTAGGGTCATGATTTTCTAATATTTCGAATTTGTTCCATTTGAGATTTGAATTTCAAGCGGATGTATGATTTAGAAGCTAGAGCCGCTGAAAACGTCACGGCTAATCACCCACATCTGTACTACTCAACATGCGTAAGGGACATGGTACAGATGTGTCGGTCGCAAGAAAACAGAGAGAGGAAGAGACAACATTCCTGTTGAGGAAAAGGAAAGAAATTAGGGTTTCCGTGTTCGAGTAAAAACGTGGCCTATTTTTAGGGAAGAACATTAAATGCTTTCAAGTGGGGTCCAACTTTTGCACCAATGAAATTCGACCACTCTAGCTAATCCGCTTGCCACTGGCCCGGTGGCTGATGGTCGGTGCTCTGTGGGCCCAACCATGATATATGTGTTTCATCCATGCTGTTCATCCATTTTTACATATCATTTTAGGACTTGTCCTAAAAATGAGAGTGAAATAAATCTCATGTGGACCACACCATAGGAAAACAATAGTGATTGGATATCCACCCCATTAAAATCCTCCTAAGGTCCACTGTACTGTTTATTTGACATCCAATCGGTTGATTAGGTCATACAGACCTAGATGAAGGGAGAAAACAAAGATTAGCTCGATCCAAAACTTTTATGGCCCCCAAAAAGTTTTTAATGATCGACGTTCATTCAACACTGTTTCCTTTAATGTGGTCCACTCTAGATTAGGATATACTTCATTTTTGGTCTCATACCATAAAACAATCTAGAAAAATAGATGTATGGCATGGATGAAACACATACATCATGGTGGGTCCCACAGAGCACCGTGGCAGGGAAGTAGCCAATCCGTTTCCAATTTACTGCCAAATGTTTTCGCAGGAAGTTCCTCCCAAGGATTCTGGCTGAAGTCCACTGCAATGTTCTTGAGAAATCTAACCTGTCCATCCATTTTTTGATCTCATTTTAGGATATGAAACCAAAAATAAGGTAGATTCAAAACTTGAATCGGTACACGATAGGAAACAGTAGTGATTTAGTGACCACAGTTGAACTATTTATATGCCGACAAAAGTTTTGTATCGGACTAAGTTTTTGGTATTTTCACTTCCTAAAAATGATCTTATAAATGGTTTGGATGGGATATAAACATCAAAGCGGAGCCTAAGAAGGTTTGAACAGTAGGAAATCATTTCCCTGCTCTTTCACCTTGGATGGCCCATTTGAGTTTTAGATCCTCCTAATTTTTGGTCGCATGCCCTAAAATAATTTCAAAAAATGGATGGATGTAATAATTTCGAAAAATGGATGGATGTATTGGATTTCTCTTAAACATCACGGTGGACCCCACCTTGCACAGGAACTTCATGAGAAAAGCTTTAGCAGGAAATCCCGTCTCCTGTACATCCGTTTTTGGAGATCGTTGTAGGACAATAAACAAAATATCAAGTGGATCCAAAACAAGACAGCCATATGAGATGAAAAATGGGAGAAAATGTTTCCTACGGTTAAAACCTTCTTAGGACATTACTGTTTTTATACCATCTTTTTTTTTTTGGAAAAATTCACTTCATTGAACCGGCAAAATATACAAACAGGAGCCAATTCGGGCAGGATCCACAGATCAATGCGTGATCTGCCAATCGTATTCTATACAAAGGGGATCCTAGAAAGATTTCTAATAGAGCCTAAACTTGTTTTGTCCATAAGAAAACCGCCCCTAACAATCTAAATCATTTATACCATCTAAATTATTTATAAGGTCATTCTCACCAAGATGATGTGAAAACAATGAAGTTAGAATGCAAAAAACTTAGCCTAATACAAAACTTTGTTGCCATATAAATGTTTCAAACGGTGGTTACTAAATCTCCACTGTTTCCTCTCACGTGAAAGTTTTGCATTTGCCTTATTTTTTGGTTGCATATCTTAAAATTTGTTGAAAAAATGAACTGATGAGGTGAATTTCTCGCGAACATCACAGTCCTCACCTAGCATCCTGGCACAGGAAGGGTTTAGCAGGAAATCCTCTTACACAAAACACACTGATTTTTTCTTCCAAATGAATTGCATACCACACAACCCTACTATTAATACGTGGAACTTTTTTAAAACCACTGGAATTTATCCATTAATTTTTAGGGATCATTTTAGAGCTTGAGCCAAAAAATGAGATACATTAACAGCTCAAGTGACACACACCACATAAAGCACCATGGATTGAATAACTACCATTGAAACCTTCGTAACCTATGAGGTTAATTTATTTGCCATCTCCCTCTTCAGGAGGGATGGAGGTATAACACATATAATTTTGATCTTTTAGGGTACGGAGGGGAATATTGGGAATAGGTCTCGATGCCATACGTCGGCTAGACCTACTGGTCTAGAAGGTCTGTGGATTAAATACCTAAATGCTAGCTAAGCTCGTTAGGTAATGATTAATTCCATAGGTGGTTACCGCATGGTTTTCGAGGATTGATTTGACTATTACTTTATTCAACACTAAAATTGAGGATATTGCTAAATATTTGTGAGGCCCACCGTGATGTATGTGGATTATCCACACCGTCCATCTGTTATGCCAACTGAATTTAGGGCATGACCCAAAAAATGACCTAGATTTAAATTTCAAGTGGACCACACCACAGGAAAAAGGTAATCAAACACCCACCATTAAAAACTTCTTAGGGCCACTGCTTACTTTGGTGTGGGCCGCTTCAATGTTAGATCTGCCTCATTTTTTGCGTCATGCCTTAAAATGTCATGGTAAAGCAGATGGACGACGTGGATGTGTCATATACATCATGGTGGGCCCCACAAATTTAAGTTAATCCTTTTGAACCATTTTCCCAAGCAAATATACATACCTATTTCCAAATAGGATGCAATTGTAATAAACTGGTATCTACAGGGCATTTACAATAAATTTGAAAAATCAAATAAGTCCTAAGGTAAAGGTGAATACTTCATTTCATAATCGACTAAGGTTTGACTGGGGTATTATATTGCCTTATATCAATGACCATCCGGCCTAAAACCCTTATAGGCTGGGCCACACGTGCTACAATGGCATTTACGGAAGCAAAGCCGTAAGGCGGAGTGAACCGGAAAGATTGCCTCATTCCTATCAAAATTATATTAGGAAGGTGACCTTTTAAAGGAGCTAGCGTGTTATGACCGCCAAGCTTCATTAGCCGCTTCTTCCACTTCGCTGACAAAGGAGGTCCTCCTACCCTTATAGATAGGGGTAGCTTGGCATTCCCCGAAAAGCTTTTTGAAAAAATTACCAAAAATGTCAATAATATATTAATTATATTAACCTCTTGTATGCTCTCTCACTAAACAGGCAGGCTTTTTTTGGTAGTAATGGTGGGTGGGTCAAATCTACTGGGCCTAATACAACTTCCTAACTTTTCTTTAAAAAGAGAGGCAAGGTAACTACCAGCTCAGGTCTTAAACAATGCCGCTAATGAAAGCATCCCTTAGGCACACCATTCCCAAGGTAACTAGACGGGGAAGTCAAATCAATCCTTGTTCATATAGAGTTACGCTTCTTTGGTACACAAAATGGCTCCAGATTTTGCTGTCTTTCTGCAGGGAAAAAAGGAAGCGATTGGTTGGTCTACCACACACCAGCTATATAGCTGCTGTATGTACGATGTCGCGTCAAGATGAGCACCAACACTCCTCCAGCTCCAAGTTGTACGAATGGTTCAAAGGAGATCAAAGTTATATGGGCCTCATAGTGATGTATTTATTATATCTATACCGTTCATCTATTTTTAAAGATCATTTTAGAGCATTATCCAAAAAATAAATCATATCCAAAGGTCTTCTGGACCACACCACAAATAGCAGCAAAGATAATGATTTTCACCGTTAAACAATGCATAGGGCCCACCATAACGTTTATTTTCCATCCAATCTGTTCATAAGGTCATAAAGACCTAAATGAATAGGAAAAACAAATTTCATATTGATCCAAAACTTATGTGAGCCCAAAAAGGGTTTCAATGGTAAGACGAGCTCGCCAAAATGGATGGACGGTTTGGATATAACACATACCTCATGATCAGACCCATAAAACTTGCTAATGTCAATACAACAGCTATATAGTTAGTGTGAGGTACACCTGCCAATCCACTTCCAGAAAAAAAAAGCCAGCCTGGCTTGGAAAGATTCGCATGGGTGTCAAGTTCAAGTCAAAGACTGCCGCATTCGAGGACATTACCTGTAGCGTAAGGGGCGGTTTGGACAGTGGTGTTAAGTTGTATTAAATGAAATTGCATTACTAATTCGACTTTAACTTTATAAACTTTGAAAAATGAGCCTTGTATTGAAAAGTGTGAGATGAGATTACTAATCCCACCAATAGTGGACTTTTGCTGCATCTATGTTCAATCCAACTACAATTTGAAAGTGAATCCTATAATTTTTTTTTTAATGCATACATCTCAAATATAGTATTAGAAAACAGGGAATAAACTCAATCCAAGACAATACTTTACACATGCATTTATGATAACTTTTTTTGCAATTCCATCCACCTCAATCCCACCTAATACAGTTGGTCAAACAGGCCCTTAATGTTGGGAATTGTGTTAGAGCCTTATGTTGCTCTATGAATATTTCAACAATGTGCGTCTGATTCCCACTGTTTCCTATAGTGTGGGCCCAATTCAGCCTTGGATCTACCTCCCTTTTGCTCTTAGGCCCTAGAATGGTATTGAAAAATGGATGGATACATACATTATGATGAGCCCCCCGAAGTTTCCCATGTCAATGCTTCGTTTTCTTCTCTCTTCCTGAATATGCTGCACCACATAGCAAGCTATAGAATTTCTTGACTTTCGAAATTTATGTGGGCCTGTAATTATGCAGTTTTTAGATCTACACCGTCCCTCCATTTTTTTTTTTCCGATAATGGTAGGATATAAGCACAAAAACAAGGCAGATCCAAAGCTAAATTGGACTATACCACAGGAAACAGTGGAAATTAATGCTAGTGTTACTGTTGTAAATTTCTTGAGGACACGGAAAGCTCGATCAAGCTGATGTCCAAGGTCTGAAATTACCTGATTTTTGTACCAGAGGATCTAAGTATTGTAACCAACCTGATTGAAAGTTCAGATTAACCACACATACTGCATACTGGCACGCGTGCCTCCATGTGGGCGTACAAGCTCCCACACGCGTGTGGAAATGGCAAGAATCCACCAGAGGAGAAAATAAAATGTTGGAGGGGATGTAACGGACGGAAGCGGATTGCGTCCGACCCCCAGTCCAACCTAGCAACGTCCGACCAGATTTGCATGGGGGCTCACCGTGATGTATCTGTTTATCAACGCCGTCTATCACTTTTTTCAGATCATTTTAAGGTATGGCCCCAAAACTGAGGCAGATCCAACGCTCTAGTGGACCATACTGGAGATGACTCTTGCATTTAATGCAACCCAAGTTTACTATTTGGTGTGGTCCACTAAAAGCTTGGATATATTCATTTTTTGGCCTAAACCTTAACATGATTTGATAAAACGGATGAATGGTGTGGATTTTAGGTTGGCAGTTTTCTCACTGTGGTCCTCACCTTATGAATGTTGTCAGGTGCATCCGTTACGTTTCTTCAGTCTCTCTCCCGCGAAAATCGCGTTAGCATTGCGAGAATTTTCTTTTGGGTTGCCTCATTAAACGGACATGTCGGTGCTCTGTGGTACTTGCCATGATGTATGTATTTCATCCACGCCGTCCATTCATTGTTTCAGATCAGTCTATAATATGGGCCCAAAAATAAGGTATATCCATATCTCAAGTCAACCACATCACAGAAAACAGTGTTGATTAAACGCCCACTGTTAAAAACTTCTCTGGGCCACCAAAATTTTAGATCAAGCTGATATTGGTTTTTCTTTTCATTCATGTCTGTATGACCTAATCAACAAGTTGGTTGTCAAATAAAAATTACAGTGGGCCCCAAGAGGTTTTTAGTGGCGGTGGTGTGGTCCACCTCAAATTTAGATCTCCTCATTTTTGGGATCAATCCCTACAATGATCTGGAAATATAAATGGACGGCAGTGATAAAACACGGACATAAAGATGGCCCCACAGATTATCAACTACTAGCCACCTTGCTAGTGGCAGCGTCACTAAGCCAAATGGCGTTCACATTCATCCTACGTCACATCTCAGTCGCTTTCATAATCTCTCTGCGACAATCGCGTTAGCATTGCAAGATAATTTCCTAGGTAGCCTCTCATTCGTCCTTACTTCACTTCACAACTGCTTTCATCAATACCATCAATTTCCCGGTGACTTTATCCATGATTTCTATCTCTACAATTTATATGATCATTTGAGAGATATAGGGATGAACCACGACACACGTGCTGATGTGTCACACGTGCGAGGGCTATTGGGTCTACGGGCAGGCCACACATGACCATGCTTCGCGGGGCTGTGTGACCTGCCTGATGAGCAGAATTGCTTCAGCTATTGGTGCAGGAAAATTAAAATTAAAATAAAAGTCTCCAATCACTTGCCACAGCATACTCAAGCAATTGAACTATGTTTCACTCGATTTGGAAATTTATGTTCCTTCATTGATAAAGGATGGTCTTATCTATTCACCATAGGACTAATTAGTATAATTAAAGAGATTATGCGAAAATGATATTAGATTATAATGAAAATATATGCATGAGTTATTAACTATGTGAGTCAAGTCAAATAATTAAAATTATTAACCATGTGAGACTAAGTCATTTTATTTTATTTTACTCACACCCACGAACACCACAATGGGCACTCGAACCCTTGACCTCATGGTTGAAACAAAATATATTTGATGACATGTAACATGAGAAGAGTGTCTCCAAATTTGTTATCTTTAAATTGGCTCAAGTGATAAGATAAGACGTGTTTTCCACTAGAGCTCAATTCCAACCGAGTACCCGGTGGATCAAGATCTTTCATTTCAAAGTGAAAATACAATGTTCGCGCAATCATTACTAATAACGACCATTTTATTGGCATAAGACATAATAAGAGAATAACTTGAAAATGAGTGGCGCGCAAAAATGGATGTGGCATGAAAACTTTGAGTGAACCCCAGTGAAATGACAAGTGTTCATTTTTCAAAACCAAATAAGATGTATCCGTTTGAGAGTGTATAAGGTGACTTGAAGTCGGCAAAATTGATTTGACTAACCTATCTAGACAAGGTTTTATATAGACTTCTTCAGATAACTCATAACTAAAGAATGCATTTTTAACATCCATCTGAAATAATAGCCAATGACAAGCAACCAAACATAATCCGAGTACCATGAGCAAATGTTTTTGTTTCTCCATCGTTAGATTGATGCTCTTGAGTAAGAACATTGTCATGTAGGAACCACTACACATTTTACGCATGACAAAGGACTTCTTGCCCATTCCTCAAATAGGATATCGTAAGTTCCTCAAATAACCACATCATAGAAATACATCCTCTTTGGGCTGATCCAACTCAAATAACACCATCATGGAAATATATCCTATTTGGGCTAATCAAGCTACCTTATGAGAATTTGGAGGTTTTGGAAAAGTTGTCCGTTGATCTCTGTGGTGTGTCCCACCCGACGCCTAACTTGTGGACATCTCATCATCATAGGGGACTAGCACACAAAATGGGTTGAATGGCATATACACAACACTATGAGCCCTACCTGAGAAAAAAAAAACACCCAAATGCCTCCAAATTCATGCCCAAATGATGGTTGGATCCACCTGAATAAGCTAATGCCATGCATAGGTTAGACGCCGTACAGACATTCTAGTGGACCCGTGACTATAACTTGTAGAATAAGCTTATTCTGTGGAGCTTTGTTGAGCAGCTGGTGTGGATATTTTGCCTTGCAAGTCTATTAGACTATTATGACGTTTTGATGTAGGGATGAACATGATGAGGGCTTCTCTGGACTCCTCACAGAGACTTCTTAAATCCACGAGGAAAAAACAAGAAAATAAAAATAATATTTTAAAAAATTTGTAAATTGATTGATGAATGAATACATGAGTTTACACCCTTTTAAATAGGGATACTAAGCTATGGAAGAAGTGTTAGAATTAAACTACAACTAAAACTCTTACAAATCGTGACTTGCTATTTATAGACGGTTGTGATTCCTACTAGTGCGCATGGTTTTTGGCTAAAAATAGTGTCCTATTTGGCTGAACCATGATGTTACCCTAACTATTCTAAGCACTTTTCATGTTTGGCGGAACTCTAGTTATAATCAAACTAAAACTTACTATAAATAGTAAAAATGAAATTAAAATAAAAATTCAATCGTCGATCTGATGGTATTTCGCAAATTCGGCATGGGTAACCCGGCGGAGTGGGGTTGGGTAGCTAAACTAGCTTGTCCTACCCCAAAATCATATATGGTACGTTCAATAGCTCATCCTGGTTTGCGAGATATGTCTGTTTTAAGTTCTGATGGTCGGATCACCTCCGCTTCTGATTAGGACTTTTCTGATCCATCTTGGCCATGAAACGGTCCACAACCCACTCGACATCACATTTCTAGAAAATTGATCTGAGATTTTGACGCAGGGGAGGACGTGAGGTCGAGCACCATCTTCCTCAAGAGGATAACTATTCTGAATTCACGGAACTTCTCTGGACTCCTCACAGAGACTTCTCGAATCCACGAGGAAAGAAAGCAGAAAATAGAAATAAATTCTAATAAATTTGAAATTGATTAATGAATCCGTAAAAACAAGTTCATAACCCTTTAAATAGGGGTACCAAGCAATGAGAAAGAAATCAGAATCAAACTACAACTCAAACTCCTAGAATCCGCAACTTACTATAAATAGTAAACTTACTATTTATAGATGGTCGTGATGTCTACTAGTGCGCAAGGTTTTCAGCCAAAAATAGTAAGTGTCCTATTTGGCTTCACCAAACCGTTCTCCTAATTATTCTAAGCTCTTTTCACGTTGGGCGCAACTCCTAAAGCCCGACGGATGAAGAGTTATAATCAAACTAAAACTTACTATTTATAGTAAAAACGAAATTAAAACAGGGAAACGACCGTCGATCAAGGGGATTTTCACAATTTCGGGCTATGCAACCCGGCATAGCAGGGTTGGTTGGCTAAAGTAGCTCGTTCTACCCCAAAATCATATATTTTACGTCAGATAACTCATTCCGGATTGCGAGATACGCCCGATCTAAGGTTCGATGGTCCGGATTACTTCTGTCGTCAACCGGGCCTTTTCTGATCCATCTTGGCCATGAAACTGTTCGCGACCCGCTCTACATCAGATTTGAAGCTAATAACATCAGTTTTGAATGCCACCGTGAAGGAAAAACCCATCAAGTTTCATAATTGAGGAGGGAAACCACCACAACACCTGTTTTAGCGTAGCGCAAAAAACACACAAGTTAGTTGGCCTATCATGTTGTATATATAAAATGTTGTAAAAAATATTGATTTTAATAAAATATATTTCAATAATAAAATAATATATAATATAAAAAGTTGTTTTGAAAAACACTTTTCTGTGGGTTTTTGGGAATAGTCCCACATGGAAAAGAGAAGAGAAAAAATCGTGGTTTATATGAAGGATGTGGAGTATTATAATATTTACCTACCTAGTCCGTGGACTATGGACCTTGCGTGTTCCAGCACGTAGCACTGGAACACCCGCGCACACGCTCACGCTCGGGCTCGGGCACTGGCACTGGCTCGGTCTCGGACTCGGACTCGGTCTCAGTCTCAGACTCGGACTCAGTGCGAGTGCGTGGGCATGTGAGGCAGTGTGGCTCCTTCGCGACCTTGAGCGGTCTCGGTCTCGGTCTCGGGCTCGGGCTCGGGCTCGGTGCGAGGGCGTGGGCATGTGAGGCAGTGTGGCTCCTTCGCGACATTGAGCGAACCGGAGCGAGACGTGTGCGAGTCGCGGTGCCACTAAGTGGCTATGCTGGGTGGCTGGTTAGCAGAGAGACTAAAGGACTGAGAGAGAAATCTCTCAATATAAATAGAGGGACTGAAAAAAGTTGTTGCAGCAGAAACTGTAAAAGCTGAGTCATTAGTGCAGGGTCCAGCTGTAACTGCTGCATGACTAGCTCAACAGCTAGAAAACGGCTAGCTGTTGTCTCACAACAGTCAGCATGCAGCAGCTTAATGGCCCATACACAACAGTCAGAAAATGGCTAGTTTTCCAACAGCTAAAAATGGCTTAATGGAATTTAAGTCTTTGGACCATAACCCCCTAGCCACCATAGCCTATAAAAGGAGGACTTGGATAGGTTTCTAATCCATCTCAACTCACTCCAGCAAACCCATACGAACTAAGACAGCCAGCCTCTCTCCACTCATATATTCTAGTATTTTCAACAACGTAGCAAGGCTTAAACCTTAGCTTGAAGAACAGACCAGCGGTGTGGTCTAGGACGGTTCAACTGAACCAGTGGCTGAAGATTTGAACCGACCTGTGCAGAAGTCGAAACTACTTTTTCTCTTCTTTTCTTCTTCTCTTGAGATTTTTTCCTTTATACTGTAATACTGCCAGAAAGTGTGCAATTGAGTTCTATTTAGTGGGCCTTCGTGTTTGTTGAACGCAGACCCACACCAGGCTCGTCGTATCCTAGAAGTTGTTTGCCTATAACCTATCAGCATACTCAATTCACTTGAGTAGGGGCAAATAACGCTTTAAGGACAGCGTTTTAGACGTGCTTCAGCCTGTCCTAATTTCTGATTATTTTACAATTTTCGGTTTCCACATTATACAGAAATACATTAATCTGTATAATTTCCAACAATCTTAAAGCGTTATTTTACTGATGGAAGCCGATAGCGTTTCATCCATCAAGTTGATGAATCAGGACTTGATACGTCTTGATCGATTCGATGGAACCAATTTTACAAGATGACAAGACAAGCTGAAATTTCTCCTGATGGCGCTGAAGATCTATTACATATTAGATTCAAATTTGTAAACACTACCTGAAGCATCTGACAAAGACACACCTGAACAAGTAGTTGCCCCCACCAAAAGAGCTGAAGACGAACTCTTGTGTCGAGGACACATTTTGAATGCTCTCTCCGATTGCTTGTATGATCTGTACGAACATACATCATCAGCAAATGAGATCTATGCCGCTCTGGAATTCAAATACAAGGCTGAAGAAGAAGGTACTAACAAGTTTCTCATCGCCATGTATTTTGACTTCAGCATGGTAGATAATAGACCGCTGCTGCCCCAAATCCAAAAACTGCAGCTAATAGTAAACAAAATAAAAGCGATAAAAATCGATCTTCCTGAATCATTCCAAGTTGGGGCTATAATCGCCAAATTACCACCGATGTGGAAAGACTATAGAAAGAAGTTGCTCCATAAAATCGATGACTACACACTGGAACAAATCCAGAAACACCTCAGGATTGAGGAAGAATCCCGTAACCGTGATAGAAAAAATGATAACAGGAATACCTCGTCCAAGGTACATGCTGTAGAAAACATTAATAACAAACATCCCGAGAAGGACGATTCCCTAAAACCTAATAAAGAAAAATTCAAGAAGAACACCTAAAAGAAGAACGGAAAGTTCAAGGGCCCATGCCATGTCTGTGGAAAAACTGGACACTATGCTCGAGTATGCCGCTATCGCAAATCTAAAAAAGAGGCAAGTGCAGTACAAGAAGGCGATATCGTGGCTATGATCACTGAGGTGAATACCAGCTAAGGCAAAGTTCTAGGTTGGTGGTATGATACTACCGCTACTATATATGTGTGTTACGATAAATCAGCCTTCAAAACCTATGAGGAATTGACCGATGGTCAAGAAGTCCAAATGGGTAATGAAGTCCGATCAAAGGTCGTCAGCAAAGGAACTGTCGAACTGATATTCACCTCTGGAAAGAAAGTGATTCTAACTAATGTACTGCACGTCCCAGACATCAGGCGAAACTTAGTTTCTGGGGATCTTCTGGGAAAACCAGGCATACGGGTGGTGTATGAGTCAGGTAAACTGATTCTATCTAAAAATGAAAATTTTGTCGGAAAGGGATATGATTGTAACAGAATGATTAAGTTTTCTCTGAATGAAAGTAGCACTTCTCCGTATATAGTTGAATCCGCTGGACTGTGGCATGATAGACTAGCACTATAGGGTACAGTACCTTGAAGTTCATGGCTAAGAATGGTTTAATCTCATATACAGATAATGAAACCGGAAAATGTGAAGTGTGCATAAGATCCAAAATAACAAAGAAACCCTTTCCAAGTGTTGAAAGATCGTCTCAAGTATTGAATCTTGTGCACAGTGATATCTGTGAGTTAAACGACATTCTTACTCGTGGAGGTAAACGGTACTTCATAACCTTTATAGATGATTGCTCTAGGTATGTGTATGTGTACCTATTAAAGAGCAAAGATGAAGCATTAAACATGTTTAAAATATATAAAGTAGAAGTAGAGAATCAACTGAATAAGAAAATGAAAATTCTCCATAGTGATAGAGGAGGAGAATACTTTTCCAATGAATTCGATAACTTCTGTGAAGAACATGGACTGATACATCAATGTACAGTGCCATACACACCTCAACAAAATAGAATAGCTGAAAGGAAGAATAGAACCTTAGTAGAAATGGTCGAATCAATGCTGATAAGAGCAAAGTTGCCACTAAGTCTATGGGGAGAGGCATTGCTTGCAGCATGCCATATAATAAACAGAATTCCGTCTAAAAAATATAAAATATCTCCATATGAAATATGGAGAGGTAGAAAACCTAACCTAAGATATCTAAAAGTGTGGGGATGTCTTGCATATTGCAGAATCTCTGATCTAAAAAGAACTAAGTTATGACCAAAAGCTATTAAGTGCGCCTTCGTAGGGTATGCACAAAATAGTAAAGCTTATAGACTTCTAGATATAGAGTCTAATACAATAATACAATTAAGAGATGTTGAGTTCTTTGAGAACTTACTATCTTTGGAGTCAAAGGATAATGAAATCCAAACTCCTAATAAAGAACCAGAAAGCACAGCTTCACAGATAGTGGAAGCTCCTATTGAGCCTTGTAGGAGTCAAATGACAAGAATAGAAAAGAGTCTAGGAGATGAATATATAGACTCACAACGTGTCATTTTTCATCTTATAGAAGGAGATAGAGAAAATGTTATAAGAAAAATACCTATAGTAATGACTATAGAAGATGATCCTAAAACATATAAAGAGGCCATATCCTCTAGAGACTCAGCTTTTTGGAAAGAAGCTATAAACGATGAAATGGAATCTATACTATCAAATCAAACATGAAAACTAGTTAACTTACATCCAGGTTCTAGACCTATAAGTTATAAGTGGGTATTTAGGAAGAAATATGGACTATCCAAACCTTTAAAGTTCGACTAGTAGCTAAGGGTTTTAGACAAAAAGAAGGGATAAATTACTTTGACACATACTCTCCTGTAGCTAGGATAACATCCATTAGGATATTATTTGCGCTTGCTTCCATACATCATCTTCACACCCATCAAATGGATGTAAAGACCGCATTCCTGAATGGTGATCTCAACGAGGAGGTATATATGGAACAACCTGAAGGATTCGTTCTACCAGGAAATAAAAACAAAGTATGTAGATTAGTTAAATCATTGTATGGATTAAAACAAGCATCAAAACAGTGGCATGAGAAGTTTGATTCCGAAATACTATCTCATAGTTTTATGCATAATGTAGCTGACAAATGCATATATTCTAAAGTAGATGGTAGTTACATCGTTATTATTTGTTTATATGTTGATGACATGTTAATAATAAGTAATAAAATGGAAGGTGTGACTGAAACAAAGAGGTTTCTATCTTCCGTATTTAAAATAAAGGATCTTGGACAAGTTGATACCATTCTTGGTATCAAAGTTAAAAAATATTGTGGGGGTTATGCTTTGTGTCAATCTCATTATATTGAGAAGATACTAAATAAGTTTAACCATCTAAATATAAAAAAAGCAAAGACCCCATTTGATCCAAGTATTAAACTAAAAGAAAATACTGGAAGAATAGTTGCACAATTAGAATATGCGAGTGCTATAGGGAGTCTTATGTATGCTAGGCAATGCACTAGACTTGATATCGCATATGCTGTGAGTAAACTTAGTAAGTTTACTAGTAACCCTAGTACTGAACACTAGAATGCAATAAGTAAAGTCCTTGGTTACTTAAAAGCAACCAAAGACTTAGGACTATTTTATTCAGAGTTTCCTGCCGTATTGGAAGGATAGATATCGAGTGCAGGGGACAACAAGTCTACTACAGGATGGATATTCACCCTAGGAGGTGCAGCTGTATCTTGGGGATCCAAGAAACAGACTTGTATAACGCATTCGACTATGGAGCTTGAATTTATAGGCCTGGCTGCAACAGGCAAAGAGGCTGAGTGGCTAAGGGATCTTCTATTAGAAATTTCTTTCTGTGTAAAGCCTATATTGGCTGTATCACTACATTATGATAGTGAAGCCACATTAGCTAGAGCCTATAGCGGCACTTTGTAATGACCCGAAAAATTTTGTGCTTATCTTTCCCTAAGTAGTTGTTTTTGGGGTAATTAGCGCTATACTCGATTGCTTGTGAAATTTGCATCAATCACTTTAAATTCGATCTGCATGACTCAAAACTTGTAGATTAGTTAGCGCTATGTTACTCTGAAATCTGGGATCCATCGCTAAATTCAGTTGTTTTGGAGAATTTTTGGAAGTTCTGGATCGGACCTGGACCGTGCGTCGAAAGTCCGATTGCGATGATCTTAGGCTGTTGCGGTCACCATGTTGGGCTTGACCATCACCTCAAAAATCAAGTCCATGTGATGTTCTGGGTCGATTTGATTGAGTTCGGAGTGAAGAGTGTGAGAACGGTTGGATATTTATTTAGTTTTTATGAAATATGAGTCGTGTAGCTTGCGGGATGATTTTAAGCTATCTGACCGTTGGATTCTGACCCAATTTCACCCTCTGATTAAGGAAGGTGGCCCAGGCATGTCCTTGTGCTTGTGGACTTGATCGAGATTCTGTGACCATTGAATTGAGTGTGGTCCGCCACGGCTGATCTAAAGAGCCGGTCGGTACGAAAACTCAGCCTGACCAAGATCCATGGTCAGTGAGCTTAAGTCCGACCTTTCGTGGTATTTGGCCCACCAGAAGTGCTTCGTTGGATCGAGAGAGGCTTGCTTTGGTTATAACTTAAGTATACCTTGTCCCTGGGGTTATTTTCATCAATTTGAGGCCTATTTATAGTCCTTAAACCCTAGCTCTCTTTTCCATACGAATTTTCTCTAACCCTAGCTTGGAAAGAGAGTGGAAAAGAGAGAGATAGTGAGAGAGAAGTTGGTGAATCGGCGTTACACACTTATAATGGTAAGTCTAGACATATTAGTCTTCAACATGATTATGTCAGACAATTGATTCGAGATGGAATCATTGCTATTTCTTATGTGAAATCAAGCAATAACCTGGCAGATCCTTTCACTAAACCTCTACCGAGAGAGGTAGTAAAGGCTACATCTAGAGGGATGGGGTTGAAACTCTTCAACCAAAGTTCCACCAGTGATGGTAACCTAACCTAAAGTCAGAAAATCTCTAATTTTGGATTTAATAGGTAAGAACAAGTCACTGATATGTGGAAAGTTTTCAGCACTAAATTATAAAACCTCATCCATAATAGATAAGTGCTGAGCGTTACGATAGAGGGTTGAGTCTTAGAACTCTTAATGAAATCCAGTCTATAAGGACAAGTATCTTATAGTAACGGAGACACTGGAAGGATTTCACTTATATGAACGTAGAGATGATGCCATCTCTCATAAGAGTTAGGAGTTTTCTCTCGGGATCGTTTACGAATTAGGATAAGTACATGGCCATTAATTGTGCTGAGCAAGATTGTGGGAACTCTAGCAAACACATAGCAAATATGTGTATGGTATTTTTAATTCTGTTATTTAGGAATAACTGGTTCAAAGCTGCGGCTACCAGTCATTTCGACAGAGTTTTGAAATACTTACACTAAGGAAAGATTAAAATCGAAAGATATCTTTCTTTATGCATATAAGCTGATTATTCTGGCAGTATTGTTTAACCGAGAAAATAATTTTATAAAATCAAGTGGGGGATTGTTGTAAAAAATATTGATTTTAATAAAATATATTTCAATAATAAAATAATATATAATATAAAAAGTTATTTTGAAAAATACTTTTCTGTGGGTTTTTGGGAATAGTCCCACATGGAAAAGAGAAGAGAAAAAACTGTGGTTTATATGAAGGATGTGGAGTATTATAATATTTACCTACCTAGTCCGTGGACTATGGACCTTGCGTGTTCGCGCGCGCTCGCGCTCAGGCACGGGCACGGGCTCGGTCACGGTCACAGGCACGGTCATGGTCACGGGCATGGGCTCAGGCTCGGTGCGAGGGCTCGGTCTCGGTCTCGGGCACGGGCTCGGGCTCGGTGCAAGGGCGTGGGCATGTGAGGCAGTGTGGCTGTAGAGGCGCTAGTGGCGCACTTTGCACTTTGCACGTCCGCATCGTGTCGTAGAGGGTCACTCCTTCGGGACCTTGAGCGAACCGGAGTAAGTAGTGTGCGAGTCACAGTGCGACTAAGTGGCTATGGCGGGTGGCTGGTTAGCAGAGAGACTAAAGGACTGGGAGAGAAATCTCTCAGTATAAATAGAGGGACTGAAAGAGCTGTTGCAGCAGAAACTGTAACAGCTAAGCCATTAGTGTAGGGTCCAACTGTAACTGCTGCATGGCTAGCCTAACAGCTAGAAAATGGCTAGCTGTTGTCTCACAATAGTCAGCATGCAGTAGCTTAATGGCCCATGCACAACAGTTAGAAAACGGCCGTAAAACGACTAGTTTTCCAACAGCCAGAAATGGCTTAATGGAATTTAAGTCTCTGGACCATAACCCCCTAGCCACATAGTTTATAAAAGGAGGACCTGGATAGGTTTCCAATCCATCTCAACTCACTCCAGTAAATCCATACGAACTAAGACAGCCAGCCTCTCTCCACTCATATATTCTAGTGTTTCCAGCAACGTAGTAAGGCTTAAACCTTAGCTTGAAGAACAGAACAGCAGTGTGGTCTAGGATGGTTCAACTGAACCAGTGGTTGAAGATTTGAACTGACCTGTGCAGAAGTCGAAACTACTTTTTCTCTTCTTTTCTTCTTCTCTTGGGATTTTTTCCTTTATACTGTAATACTGCCAGAAAGTGTGTAATTGAGTTCTATTCGGTGGGCCTTCGTGTTTACTGAACGCAGACCCACACCAGGCTCGTCGTATCCTAGAAGCTGTTTGCTTGTAACCTATCAGCATACTCAATTCACTTGAATAGGGGCAAATAACGTTTTAAGGACAGCGTTTCAGACGTGCTTTAGCCTGTCCTAATTTCTGATTATTTTACAATTTTTGGTTTCCACATTATATAGAAATACATTAATCTGTATAATTTCCAACATAAAATCCATTCTGTCCATCTGGTTCTATAATCGATTCTAGAACCTCAGAGAAAATTCCGTAAGATCCACAACTTACGTGGACCAATCCAAGGAAAAATGCTAACTGTAGGCATACATGCTCAACCAACATGATGCTTATCATCCATCAAACCTGTTAATCAGTTGTAACTCAACAGGATGAAGTTCAAATATAAAACTGAGCCTGATCTAAATATCAGGCCGTCTACACTATGTCAGCTTTAATGTTCTAAGAGCAAATTTACAATCTTTACCAGGATAATTCTTTGTATGGTTTAAATGATGGTTCTCACATGATAGCGAGAGTGGATTTTACATTTAAAAAAAAAACATGGTGAGCTATACAGAGCATTTAAATAAAAAAAAAAAATCTTTTTAACTTCTCATTTGCAAACGTTACTAAGCAAATCTAACGTTCCAAAACCCGTATGGGAAAATCCAAATAGAAAAGACTCATGCAGTAACTAATCTTTTAGCTGACATTCTCTAATTGAATGAAACTCCATAGTCCTACGTACCAATATGAATCCAAAGACCGCTTAATCAAACAAAGAGAAGCCCATATCATCATCGCTTTCCTCTTTCTCCTCCACCTTCTCTTCTTTCTTGGCCTCAGCAGTAGGTGCTTCAGCAGCAGCAGCTCCACCACCGGCACTTGCAGCCATAGCAAAGCTGCCGCAACCACCACCAGAAGGCACTGAAGCAAACTTCTCCCTCCCAGAAGCAATGAGTTCGGTTATACCCTTACCCTTAACTTCAGACAAGAGCAGCTTAATCCTATCATCATCTGCTTCAGCTCCAACTGATCCAAGGATTTTCTTCAAATCATCAGCAAAAGGATTGGGGTTGCCTCCCAATAAAGCAAGTAAATAGGCAGCAACAACCTTCATTTCCGCTTAAATGTTGGATGCTTGCTTGGAGATGGGAGGCGAAAGTAGTCGTTCTAGGGTTTCTCAGGAGAGGTGAGCTATACAGAGCATAGCTATTTTAAGCAACTGCATATAAAACAGGTGTTGTGGACACGGACACGGTGTGGCCTACACCACTAACCTGAATGGTTTGTTGATGTCACCAAGTTCTATGGACCCCACCATGATGTAATTGTTATATACACATTGATCCGTCCATTTTGCAAGATCATTTTAGGACATGCACCCAAAAACAAGGCAGATCCAAATCTCAAGTAGACCACACCCACTATGTGAAAAAATGCTAAAATTGGTAGAATTATTCGACGACACTTACCATTGAATGTGTTTTTAGTTATTCGATGGTAAATGCTATCAAAAGTTTGAATTTCGGTATAAAAAGGGTGAAATTGAGCCCTAACCCCCTCGCCCCTCTCCCTCTCATCCCTCTATCTCTTTCTCCATCACCGAGCTTTCACCCCTTCCCCCTATAACATCCTGAGTTTTCACTGTCCGAGTACCACTACACGAAAATAGTGAAAAAAGGACTGCTAAAAACTGTCTCAAATCTCAATTAATGATGGTTTTGAACCATTGTATGGGCCGTCATATTTTGCTACATTGCATTAGTTAATGGACGGTTATGGTCCATCTTTAGAAATAATAGGTATGGACCATATTTAAAAAAGGACGGTTATGGGCCGTCTTTGATTTTAGACGGTTATAGACCATCTAGAAAACTGACGGTCCGTGACCATCGTTACCATGCATTTTATACCTCACCAAAACATTTAGAGACAGTTATTGACCATCTATAATTTCAATATTTTAGAAAAATATAGACGACATAAAGTTGTAAGAAATTTTCTTGCATTAAAAAAAAAAACAACAATTTTCAGTGTTTCTTTCATCTAATTAAAAAATATTCAACCAACAAAACATGATTATAATTCAGAATTAAGAAGAATTGTTACGCTTAAATAGAAACTTTATTTAAGTAGACAAGGAAATAATAGAAGTAAACAATGAAATAATACAGAAAAGTATTTCAATTCAAGTTATTAGAAACAACAACAAAAATTAAAGCTTTGTAAAAAACGGGCATTTGTTAAAGGGATACCTCCTTGATTCTCATGCATATGAGTCCAATTAATGATGATGAGAACAATAATTGCAACACAAGGGTCCATAAATACGACAATATTATCCTAGACAGACATAGAATAGGATTAAATGTTAACTGTAGTATTAGATGTTAATGCACTTGATCAAATTGAACCATTAATATACTTGATCATATTGCACACAAAGTTTGGATTAGAGTTATAGTTTAGCAAAGGTTTGTACTGCTATACATGAATAATAAGGAAGCTTGGAAGAGCTCAAAAACTAATCAAGCCCTTTTCTTTTCCTTTGCAACAGAATATATATAATCTTATGAAAACTATAATCAATTAATTACTATATTCAATTAATTAAAAGAGGGTTTGAAAAAAGAAACAACAGTATTTATTTAATATTTTCCCATTTTTCACGTAGTGTAAAATGGCACATTATTATTATTATTATTATTATTTTTTATCTTTTTCATTTATATCACATCCGGGTCGGTTGGAGTCGAGTTGCAGAGTCAATTTTGGCAACATCATACGTGACCAAATTCTGCGAGGGAGTACACATGATACCCCCACTCAGCCAACAGGACCCTAGTGGAGCACGTTGCCTCTTGAGTCCGAAACGCCTCGGTGATTTGAAAGGCTACTATTAACTGTTAAGAGGCCATGTGAAGTGAGGCTCTCGAAGTGTCCCCATCTGGATGGAAGGAATACTCTGCAACAGATGTTTTAGCCGGGGCATCAAGCACAGGAGATTTGTGGGCCCACCACGTTTTTCGAGTGACGTCAACTCCATGTGGTGAACGCACAATAGGGTTTGATGCCAACCACAGGTTTGTGTGTGTGGGGCCACCATGGCCCATCTTTCATCAAATCCGTTGATCAGGTGTGACTTACAATGATGAAGGGAATAAACAAAAATCAGTCCAATCCAAAACTCATGTGGGCCACATCACGTAACTTACTCGATCAACCAAAACATGCTTACTTTTCAAAAGTTTCTTTTAACCCACATGCCCGTTTAGAGATACGAAATCGGATTGCGGACCGAGTAACCCAGTAGGCTCTTATTGTACCGAGTAAACTCAGTTGGGCCCACCTTGAATGTATGTGGTCTATCCACGCCGTCCATCCATTTTTCCATCTAATTTAATGGGTTGAGCCCGAAATTGAAGCATATCCAAATATCAAGTGGATCATACCACAGAAACAGTGGGGGTAATGATTTCCACCGTGAGACCCTGCTAGGTCCCACAATGATGTTTATTTGTCGTCCAACCCATTAATAAGATCATATAGACATGGATGAAGGGAAAACACAAATATAAGATCGATCAAAAACTTACATGGCTCCTAGGAAATTTTGAATGGTAGAGGTTCAATTCAACTGTTTCCTGTGGTGTGGTCCATTTGAACATTGTATATGCTTCATTTTTTGGGCTCAAGCCTTAAAATTATCTGATAAAATGGATGGATAGAACGGATAAAACACATAAATTATGGTGGACCTCACAGAGTTTACTCAGTATAGCAAAAAAAAAAAAAAAAACCTATTTACCCCCTTTGAAGTCCCACCCAAGAAACTGTTCGTGAAGCCCACCGCCATGTTTCGCAGAAATCCACTACGTATGTTTCTCAGAAATCCACTACGTCCGTCAGTTTCGCTGGCTTATTGTAGGGCGTGAGCCAAAAAACTGAGGTAAATCCAAAATTCAAGTGGGCTAGACTGTAAGAAACTGTAGTGATTGAATGGAAATTATGGTCGATCGAGTGAAGTATCCGTGAGTTATATGAAAAAATCTCTTTTAAATGTGAGGTGAACGGAAGGAGTCTCACTTGATCGACCGACCGAATTTCAGATATATATAAGACAGTGGGTCCCACAGATATTGAGTGTTTTAGCCTTCCCTGGATCCAGGGATCCACCGAGGTTGGTAGGATCCTTGACTGTGAGGCCCACCTTGATGAATGTGCGCCTTATATCCAGGCGGTCTAAGCTGTTTTGAAAACTCATTCTATGGCCCAGAAAATGAAGCATATCCAAATCTCAGGTGTATCGTGGTATAGGAAACAGTTGTAATCGATCCTTAGAAATTTATTGTGGGCTAGAAAAGTTTTGGATCAAGATGATATTTGTGTGGTCTATTCATCCCAGGTCTTTCTGACCTTATAAACACGTTAGATGACAAATAAACATTTTGGTGGCCTTAAGAAGTTTTTAATGGTGGGGATTCAGTAAAGACTGTGTCCTGTGGTGTGGTCCACAAAATATTTGGATCTGCATCATTTTTAGGATCATGCCTTAAAATGAGCTGTCAAAATGGATGGACAGTGGATGTAAGTCACATACATCACAGTAGGCCCCACACTTGGGGAGATTCACCCAAACCGTGCCAATTTTAGCCTCAGTAAACAGGTGGTGCAGACTCTTCTTGTTCTGGGCAATCCGAAGCTATTTTGTAAAGTTGTAATCCCGTAATCTGGCATATATAAACATTCGCTGTTTTCCAAAAAAAAAAAAAAAGACTCGGTTCCATTTGGATGGGATGATCCAAGAAAATTCTCTGGTATAATATGGAAGCGAAGTCTGTCCACAGGGTGGGGATTAGGTGGGGCCGGCCTCATCCAAGATGGCACGGAGCTTACTGCATGTGGGGACCACCTTGATGCATGCATTCTATATCCATGCTGTCCATCTGTTTTTGGCAGATCATTTTAAGGCATGAGCCCAAAAGAGAAATGGATCAATCAAAGGTGGACCATACCATAGGAAACAGTAGTGGTTGATCATTAAAAAGTTACCATGGGTCACAAAGGTTTTGGATCAAGCTGATATTTGGTTTTGTTTTTTTCTCCTTTCATGGAGGTTTGTGCGACCTTATCAACTGGTTGGATAGTAAATAAACATTATAGAAACATTTCGTTAGGCCCTAGCAAAATTTTAATGGTGGAGCCTCAACAAAAGATAATAGACCACACCTATCATATAACCCCAAGAAAAACCTCAGACTTTGGAAGAGAGGAAAAGAAGCCCTCTGATTTGGGGAGGGAGATCAGAAAAGGAGCTAAAATTAAGATATAGTATGGTCCACTTGAGATTTCTAATCCCAAACGGGGAGGGGTCGGAGGGGGTTCCGGTAGCTAACCTTTGCCTCCTGTAACTGGGTCTATTATTGATCTCATGTCTAACGGGGGAAGTGCTTTGTATCATTCATTCACCATAGGTGAGGCATCGTTCTTTTTGTGATGCCCACCTGAAGGCGTTGTATATCCCAAAAAAAGAAAAAGAAAAAAGAAACTATGGACAGCTGTTTATAGAAATGGTTTTATGACCATACGTAGGGGACCTTTTTGGATGATTTTGAATGAGGACATAATTGCAATAGAAGTTTTTGTTCTTGTAGTAGCTGTTTGGAAGGGCGAGATCCATCTTAATTTTGTGCATGTGGATGTCGCTGGTTTTTGTGGTGCAGCAATCAGCCCTGCAACCATTTTTTTTTTTTTTTTACACATGCACACACACCCTCACACACTCACGCCGTAGTAGGCTTTCACCACCGATGGATACTGGAACCCTTGACCTGGTGTTGAAACTCCTGAGAGTCTACCACCCGAGCAAGAGCAAGGATCCATCAGCCCTGCAACCTGCCACAACTGCTGCTGGGTAACAAGACTGCTACAGCTTACTGCAACCTATGGAGGGTCTTCTTCCTGCAGTAAATATCAGCCATAAAGCCTAAACTGTACATCCTTCTGCACAATCTTGATCCCTTAAAGGACATCCAAAACTTAAAAGCAGCATTTATGGAAGTTGGGAGAGGGATCATCGTCAAGCCAATGAGAAGGGATCATAATGTGCAGAGGAAGAGATGCAGGAGGTGACCATTTGAAAGGAAAGCATTCTGGGACATTGTATGTACACAAGCACACAAGAGGAAGAGGACACATTGACTTGGAGGCTTTCATTATCAAAGTCCTCTAATCCAACTAAAGACCGTGTCACGGTGATGCTCCAGATTCAGGGCCAAGTTGTTTTTTCGATGCTTTGAATCGGATTCTAAGTGGGTGGTGGACTGCATATCTGGGAAGTCCACCTGTGCCTGGAAATGGGCTTATTGGTCGGCCAGGATCAAGTGTCTCCTTGATTGGGGATCCTCTCGGATCTCCCTCAGCCCTGCAGACGGTCTGGCCAAAGAGGGCAGCAGAACGCAGACCGCCATTTTGTTGGACGAGGCCTCCTCCCTCCCTCGGCTGATCGAGGGTCACTTACAGTTAGATAAAGCCAGTCTCGGCTCTGTGAGAGTGTTTAAGAGGTCTCAAGTGTATAGGATATGATAGGCGGGCCTGCTATTATGCTGCAGTCCTGCCTGAATAGCCTAGGTTGTATATAGTTTTTCTCTTCCGCAATATAGCTGGTGGGTCCTAAGATCTGGCCCGCTCATTTTGTGGAAAAAAAAAAAAAAAAGAAAAAAAAGAAGAAGCAGTTTTTCGATGCCATGGAGAGCTGATGCAACCAAATCTCCAAGAGGTGATCCAGAGTGGGACCCACCTGGTAACACGTGTCCTGTCATTATATGCTAAAATAGCATGCGTACGCAAAAACAATCCTAATTTTTACGAGTCCTTCCATACTTCAGTTGTTTAATTTCATAGATTCCTGGTTTTAAAGGTCCACTTTTAGAGTGCGGATCCTCTGCCTCCCGGAGGCAGGAACTCCCTGCCTCCAGCGTTTTCATTGGTGAACGTCACTGTACGTGCCACGTCATCAGATTTTTTAAATATATTAAAAAAATACATTTAATAAGAAGTATAACGGACGTTAAACGGAAGCGGTTTGCGTGCTGAGTAACTCAGCAGGGTAAGCGTACTGTGTAAAGTCTGTGGAGCCCACCGTCCTCATTCTTGCATTGCATCAACTCCATCCATCTCTTTTATCATCTAATTTTAGGGTTTTACAACAAAAATTAATCATATCCAAAGATCAAGTTGACCACACCACCTAAAACAGTGTGAATTGAATTCTACCGTTGAAAAGTTGTTGGGGGCCCACAGAAGTTTTATATCATGATGATATTTGTTTTTTTCCCTTCATCCATGTCTTTGTGATCCTACGAACAGTTTAGATGAAAAATAAATATCATTGGGGGCTTAGAAACATTTCAATGGTGAAAATCAATACTTCCACTGTTTCCTTTGGTATGGTCTACTTGAGCTTTTGATATACTTCAGTTTTGGGCTCAACCCCTAGAATGATTTGAAAAAACGGATGGATGGCGTGGATAAACCACATGAATTCACAGTGGGCCCAACAGAGTTTACTCAGTGCGATAAGACTCGTACGCAACCCAATTTCACGTGTCTAACGGGGGATGCGGATTTCCAGCCAAAGCTTTTTGCAGTAAGATCTTGCGCAAGGATTCTAGATGGGCCCACTGCGATGTTCATGATAAATCCAACCCGTTCATCCATTTTTAGATATCAATTTAGGACATAATACCAAAACTAAGGTGTATACAAAACTCAAATGGGCCGCACAAGAGGAAACAGTGGGGATTTAGTGTCCACCGTTGAAATATTTATATGGCCACAAAAGTTTTGCATCGGTCTAATATTTTAGTATTTTCACTTCATCTTAGTAAAAATGACCTTATAAATAGTTTGGATGGCATATAAACATCAAGACGCCTAAGAAGGTTTCAATTGTAGGAATTTCTTTCTCCACTGTTTCATCTTGTTTGGCGTAGTTTAGTTTTTGATCATCCTATTTTTTCGTTACATGTCTTAAAATGAGCTCTAAAAATGGATGAATGGATTGAAATTCTTACAAACATCATGGTGGACCCCACTATACATCCTGGTGCTGGAACTTCATGTAAGAGACTTTCTCTGGTGAATCCGCATCCATGGTTTCCATTGGAAACGGACTAGCTACTCCCCTGCCACTCAGTACTATGTGAGCCCACCATGATGTATGTGTTTCATCCATGCCGTCCATTTATTTTTCTAGATCATTTTATGGTCTAAGAGAAAAAATGAGGTATAACCCAATCTCAAGTGGACCACATTACATGAAATAGTGTTGAATGAACGTTGACCATTAACAACTTTTTGGGGGCCATAAAAGTTTTGGATTAAGCTTTTCCCTTCATCTGGGTCTTTATGACCAAACCAACAGATTGGATGTCAAATAAACAGTACGGTGGGCCCTAAGAGGACTTTAATGATGGATATCCAATCACCATTGTTTTTCCTGTGGTGTGGTCCATATGAGATTTATATCCCTCTCATTTTTGGGATCAACCCTTAAAATTATATTTAAAAATAGATTAACGGAATAGATGAAACATATACATCATGGTGGGGCCCACAGAGTACCGACCACCACCACCACCGGGCTGGTGGTGGGGGAGTAGCCAATCCGCTTTCATTTCCATTTGGGATTCAGTGAAACATTGACTAGTGAGACTCACTACTGAAATGATGTCACCTATTTATATGGGTCCCACTATGATGTATGTTTTGTATCCATACCGTCCATCCATTTGGAGAGATCATTTTAGGGCATGAGCCAAAGAATGAATCAGATCCAAAACTCGAGTGGACCCCACCACAGAAAATAGTAGAGAGAGTCACGCCCACCATTTATTACGACTGAATCCAATCCAAACATCATCACTTTGTCTACTGAATCCCATCGCTTTGTACTGCAACCCCATCACTTCATCTACCGAACCCTATCACTTAGTATTGCAACCTCGTCACTTTGTCTAGTGAACCCCGTCACTTTGTCTACTGAACCCCGTCACTTTGTATTGCAACCTCGTTACTTTGTCTACTGAACTCTGTCACTTTGTACTGTAACATCGTCACTTTGTCTACCGTACCCCATCACTTTGTGCTACAACCTCGTCACTTTGTCTACTATACCCCGTCACTTTATGCTGTAACCTCGTCACTTTGTCTAGTGAACCCCGTCACTTTGTACTGCAACCCCGTCACTTTGTCTACTGAACCCCGTTACTTTGTCATGACCCGTCACTTTATCTATCGCACTGTCACTTTGTCGCATCTCATCACTTTGTCTACTGAACCCCATTACTTTGTACTGCAACCCTGTCACTTTGTCTAGTAAACCCCGTCACTTTGTACTACAACCCTGTCACTTTGTCTACTGAACCCCGTCACTTTGTACTGCAGTTGACAAAGTGACGGAGTTGCAGTACAAAGTGACGGGGTTCAGTAGACAAAGTGACAGGGTTGCAGTACAAAGTGACGGGGTACAGTAGACAAAGTGATGATGTTGCAGTACAAAGTGACGGGATTCAGTAGACAAAGTGACGGGGTTGCAGTACAAAGTGACGGGGTTCAGTAGACAAAGTGACAGGGTTGCGGTACAAAGTGATGGGGTACAATAGACAAAGTGACGGGGTACAGTAGACAAAGTGACGAGATTGCAATACAAAATGACGGGGTACAATTAGGGGTGTACACGAACCGGGCTAACCCGGTTAACTCACTCGACTCGGCCCGACCCGGAACTGAGTTCGGGTCGGGACGGGCCATTTTCTTCGGCCCGAAACTGAGTTCGGGTTGAGCTCAGATAGGTCCCAGTTCGGCCCGACTCGGCCCGAAACCCGACTCGACTCATCCCGACTCGCCCTTTAGGGTATATATACCTTGTTTTAAGGAAAAAGAAAAAGAAAAAGCTTCTGAAACCCTTCTCTCTCAAGGTATGTCTGTTTTCTTTCTTTCCTTTCTGTAATTTCAGATTTGGAAATTTTATTTTTCTTCATTTTCTTTTCACGGCCTAGATCTAGATAAATGTTGTTACATCAATAGATCTACTATTTTATGGTGATTTTGGGTATTTTTATCTTTTATTTACGGTGTAAATCTTACTGTGGATGAGATTTCCGTTATCTGTTTCTGATTTTCATGTTATGTGGTGGCGTTATTGAATATGATCTTGAACCTACAATCGGGATTTCAGCTGTTATATGTAGTCTTTTGAGTTGTTTATTTATTTATTGTGAATTTTGTTGTTTTTCTTATGTTATTGTTGTGGATCTTTAATCTACGACAATGTTTTATTTTATTGTATTTGATCTTGAATCTATGATCGGACTTACAGCAAAGTTTGTGGTTTTTTTCATGTTATTGTATTGAATCTTGTATCTACGATCGAATTTCGAGCAGTTTTTGTTGACGTTAGATTTGTGTAGAGATATGCGATCTGCTGATCCTGACTTTACGATTTGATTTTTAGTTATTTTTGTGGTTCGAGCGGACCTACTATTTTAAGGGGTTTTGGCTATATCTTTTTGCTACTTCTGAATCAGATCTAGCCATGGATGACATCTCAAGCTATTTTTTCTGATTTTCAAATTGATTGGTGATGGCGTTGGATCCGATCTTGGACGTACAATCCCATTTTCAGCTTTAAATTGTGGACGTTTTAAAGAGGGATTTAATTTTTTTTCTTACTCTTATGTTATTGTTGTAGGTTTTCAGCTATTTTCGGTTTTGTAGGTTTTCCCGACTTGGCTCGACTCATCCTGAAATTGGCCTGAACTCGAAAGTTCGAAATTGACCCGAACTCGCCCAATTGCTGACCGGGTCGGGTTCGGGCTAGACATGTTAGCCCGGTGACCGGGCCAGGCCAGGTTCGGGCTGGGTGTGACTGGTGACCGGGCTGGGCCGAGTTGAGCCCAATTCGACTCGGATCGACTCGTGTACACCCCTAGGTGCAGTAGTCAAAGTGACGGGGTTGTAGTACAAAGTGACGGGGTTCAGTAGACAAAGTGGCGGGGTTGCAGTACAAAGTGACGGGGTTCATTGGACAAAGTGACGAGGTTGCAGCACGAAGTGACGGGGAGCAGTAGACAAAGTGATGAGGTTGTAGCACAAAGTGACGGAGTACAGTAGACAAAGTGACGATGTTGCGTACAAAGTGACGGGGTACAGTAGACAAAGTGATGATGTTGTAGTACAAAGTGACGGAGTTCAGTAGACAAAGTAATGAGGTTGCAGTACAAACTGACGGGGTTCAGTAGACAAAGCGATGAGGTTGCAGAACAAAGTAACGGGGTTGCAACACTAAGTAACAGGGTTCAGTAGATAAAGTGACGGGGTTGCAGTACAAAGTGACGGGGTTCAGTAGACAAAGTGATAAGGTTTGGATTGGATTGAGTCATAATAAATGGTGGGCGTGACTCTCTCCACTATTTTCTATGGGGGGGTCCACTCGAGTTTTGGATCTGATTCATTCTTTGGCTCATGCCCTAAAATGATCTCTCCAAATGGATGGACAGTCTGGATATAAAACATACATCATAGTGGGACCCATATAAGGTGACATCACTTCAGTAGCGAGTCTCACTACCCAATGTAGTACTGAATCCCAAATGGAAATGAAAGCGGATTGGCTACTCCCCCCACCACCAGCCCGGTAGTGGTGGTGGTCAGTACTCTGTGGGCCCCACCATGATGTATGTGTTTCATCCATTCTGTTAATCTATTTTTACATATAATTTTAAGGGTTGACCTTAAAAATGAGAGGGATATAAATCTCATATGGACCACACCACAAGAAAACATTGGTGATTGGATATCCATCATTAAAGTCCTCCTAAGGCCCACCATACTGTTTATTTGACATCCAATCTGTTGGTTTGGTCATAAAGACCCAGATGAAGGGAAAAGCTTGATCCAAAACTTTTATAGCCCCCAAAAAGTTTTTAATGGTCAACGTTCATTCAACACTATTTCATGTAATGTGGTCCAGTTGAGATTGGGTTATACCTCATTTTTTGTCTCAGATCATAAAATGATCTAGAAAAATAATGGACGGCATGGATGAAACACATACACCATGGTGGGCCCACGTAGTCCGAGTGGCAGGGGAGTAGCTAGTCCGTTTTCAATGGAAACCGTGGAGGCGAATTCACCGGGGAAAGCCTTTTGCATGAAGTTCCAGCACTGGGATGTATGGTGGGGTCCACCATGATGTTTACAAGAATTCCAATCAATTCATCCATTTTTAGATCTCATTTTAAGACATGTAACCAAAAATTAGGATAATAAAAATCTCAATTGGGCCATACAAGATGAAACTATGGAGAAAGAATTTCCTATAGTTGAAGCCTTTCTAGGCGTCTTGATGTTTATATGCCATCCAGACTGTTTATAAGGTCATTTTTACTAAGATGAAGTAAAAACACCAAAGTATTAGACCGATGCAAAACTTTTGTGGCCATATAAATATTTCAACGGTGGACACTAAATCTCCATTGTTTCCTTTCGTGTGACCCGTTTGAGTTTTGTATACACCTTAGTTTTGGTATTATGTCCTAAAATGATATCTAAAAATGGATGAACGGGTTAGATTTATCACAAACATCACAGTGGGCCCATCCGAAATCCTTGCAGAGGATCTTATTGCAAAAGGCTTTGGCCGGAAATCCACATGTCTAACGTGAAATCGGATTGCGTACGAGTCTTATCGTACTGAGTAAACTCTGTTGGGCCCACTGTGAATTCTTATGGTTTATCCACGCTGTCCATCCATTTTTTCAAATCATTTTAGGGATTGAGCCCAAAACTGAAGTATATCAAGAGCTCAAGTAGACCATGCCAAAGGAAACAGTGAAAATATTGATTTTCACCATTGAAATGTTTCTAAGCCCCCAATGATGTTTATTTTTCATCCAAACTGTTCATAAGATCACAAAGACATGGATGAATGGAAAAAACAAATATCATCTTGATATAAAACTTCCATGGTCCCCCAACAACTTTTTAACGGTAGAATTCAATTCACACTGTTTCAGGTGGTGTGGTCCACTTGATCTTTGGATATGATTAATTTTTGTTGTAAAATCCTAAAATTAGATGATAAAAGAGATGGATGGAGTTGATACAATGCACGAATGATGATGGTGGGCTCCACAGACTTTACTCATTACGCTTACCCTGCTGAGTTACCAAGCACGCAAACCGCTTCCGTTTAACGTCCGTTATACTTCTTATTAAATGTATATTTTTACTATATTTAAAAAATCTGATGATGTGGCACTTATGCTGACGTTGACCAGTGAAAACGCTGGAGGCAGGGAGTTCCTGCCTCCGGGAGGCAGAGGATCCGCTCCCACTTATATCTTTTTTACTTTTTCTTTTTCATTGGTTTTAGGTGTTATTTCCAAATAAGAAACCGTGGATAGTTATTTATAGATAAGGCTTTATGACCGTACATTGGGTACCTTTTTGGATGATTATGAATGAGAACATAGTCGCTGAAAAAGCTTTTAAAGAAAAAAAAAAAAAACAAAAAAAAGAGAGGCGGGATTCGAATCTACATAGAAAACCTTTACAGTCGGTAACTTTTGACCGTTCTACCACTCTCTCCTTCCCCTCCCAAGGCCCCAGGAGAACTGGATGAGGAAGCAAAAGCCCCTGCCAAACACGCCACTAACATGTCAATCTTAATCCTCTCGAGCGAAGAACATGGTTCTGTCGCCCGATTGATTGATTGATCGTCCCTCGCGCCTGGGAGTTGAAGCACTGGTTATGCTTTCTTTCCATCCCACCGGCAATCACTGTCCCTCTTTATCTGAAGAAGCTATCGGTTTTTGAGACATGCCCTAAAATGATATGGAAAACGGAAACGGATGGATGGCATGGATATAAAATACTCGGCTGGGCCTCCCCTAATCGGATCCCCTGTCCAAAGTTCAAGTGGAACCATACCACAAAAGGCAGTGGGGATTGAACGCCTACAATTGAAAACTCTTTTGGGGGCCACAAAGGTTTTAGATCAAGCTTATATTTGTGTTTTCCCTTCATGAAAAGGTTGGATGACAAATAAATATCATAGTGGTCCCTAGGAAGCTTCAAACATGGGCATTATTTTCCTCACTGCTTCCCTGTAGTGTGGTCTACTTGAGATTTGGATCCGCCCTATTTTTGGGCACATGCCCTAAAATGATCTTGCAAAATGGATGGATCTATGTGGATATATACCAATTACATCATGGTAAGACCGAGGTCGAATCCACAGGGACTGAAACCTGTACGTTATCTGAAACCAAGTAGAAATAGAAATAGACTAAGATGTGATCTAAACCAAGTAGAATTTAAGAAATAATTATGGAACAATTATCTAAAGCTTTAAGGAATTCAGAGGAAAGAAACTAGGGATTCAGAGGATCCACTTGTAGAGATCAGGGAGAAATTATGCCTGCTTCAGAAATCATGGAATTTAACTAGACTTCCTTTAATATAGTTTTCAAGAGGTGAAAGGTATATGAATTAGAATGGATTCCATCACCAAGCCATGCCCAGGAGACAAAGTAAACAACAGAATTAAACTAATTACCAACCAACCAACAATGTATGAGGATCAGGAAGGGTACTGTCATCCTACCATGCCCATGGGACAATGATGAACAACAGGGGTTCCTGACTTCATAAACATAAAAAGGGAAAAAGAAATACTCAAAGCCATTGCAAACCCATTGTAATTTCAGTCACAACAGACCATAAAAGACTAAGAAAAATATTCCTTTGATAATCAACTATATCAAATTCAGTTTATGAATTAAAGGCACACAGTAAAATCTCCCATCTCGCTACAGGCTTCACCTCTTAGCCCTAGCTAAGAGGTTCTGAATCCAACATAAACAAGAGAAGAAGAAGAAAAGAAAAAGAGGAAACCCAGCCTGCCAATGTTGCTCATGTGCAGCTCTCCATACGTCAGACCAAGCTCCAACTCTCCTCTTTCCAATGCCTCTTTCCCTGCTCCACGACCAGCCCTAAAGCTTCCTGTCTTGCTCCTCACAGCCGCCTAGATTCTTGCTCCCGTTCCAGCCTCTTGCTTCAGCCACGTCCAGCAGAAAAAACCACCCTTGTCTTCCCGTTTTTCTCCTAAAACTTCACGTCTCGGCCCAAAAAAACTCCCTATCCATGCTTTCTCTTCTCTGTTTTATAGAAGACCCTCCTGAAAACTTCGGTCGAAGTTTCCCTTCCGCACCAGGAGAGCTTTCGCACTTTGTTTCCGCAACTGAGTTCGTCTGCGCAGTAAAAATGCAAAACGACTTGCGTTTGGAGTGTCTTTGCGGCGTGATATCGACCTACCTGACAATTCTGAAATCTTGGCTAGGGTATTGGACTCCCTGTGGACACATTGGACGGTCTGGATCACTCAAAGTATTGATGACCGTGGCCCACTATCTCCCGCAAATTTCGGTTTTCCCGAACGCGCGTAAGGCGTACGCAGAGGCGCTGATGTGTTCGGTGGGCCCCACAGAGGTATTTTCGGAGAAATCCACCCCGTCCATTAGATTCAGGATGAAATTTCAGTCAAGAATGGGTGGTTTTGAACGTCCATTGACGCGGCCCAGAGAAGAAATCACCTCAAAAATTATTTTGAACGTCGCAGGACCGCCTGTTTGTGGCCTCTGTATCGCGCACGTGTGCTTGCATGGGTCCAAAAGTTCAGCAAGGTTTTATAGTAGTCGAGGCCCTCTACACGATGGACGGATTGGATCATCCGTACAGGCCATGGGTGGGGCCCACTAGTGTCCGTAAAAACGGACAGTGTCCGTCCGTGTTGCCGCGTGAAACGGTAGTTGCCGTGTTTGGGAAGGAGACGCGGGTCAGCGCTGCTGACCCGCGTTTGTTGGCTCGGTGCGGCTCGGGTCTACGTGTGCTGTGCACACACACATCACATACGGGCCCCACTGTGATGTGTTTCAACAATCTGATCCATCCATTCATTTTCCCATCTTATTTAAACCGTCGAGACCAAAGTTGGATAGTTCCAGATATCAGGTGGGCCCAAAATCAATGGTTTATGGGCTGATCTGTCAGTTGGGGCACTTCCACAGTGATCCGAGGGCTAAAATTTGATATGTACGGTTAATTTATGGCCCTCAGGCCATGTATGAAGTTTTGAGCCAATCAGATGGCGGGAACTATGTGATCTTGCATTCTTCACCAATTTCGGGCATCTTTAACGTGAATGGCTTGATTTTCTCGGATCTCTGACTTGTAAATTCTTCAGTCTTAGTTCTCTAGAGTGCATCCCTTGCTTTGGTAATTTCGGAGTGTCAAATCCACGCTTTTAGTACTATTTTTCAGTCCACGCTCCTGAAATACACTCTGCATCACAAATACAATTAAATCAGGCCATTAAACGGTATCATGCTTGTAAATTCATGCAATAACTGGGTCTGATATGCAATATTTGACCCTCAACACAACCCCCAACCAGCATTTTGCTAGTCCCGAGCAAAATATGCGAAAAGTAAGTTGAGAATTACAGAACAATTTCTATAAACTCGCGTGATTTTTGTAGAATAATCCAGATATGAGAATTCCCAGATTCATGAATATTGGATATTACTTCCTCCTAAACTCAAGCGCACGGTAAACTTCATAGTCAAGTTCAAATATTAATCCATTAATTAGAACAATTCTACATATCGAGTTCCATTGGTGTATAGTGTAACCACGGCTTATCATCATTAAGAGATTCAATTGTCAAATTTCTATGATACATTGATGTTCGAATGAGCATTCAAGACAACCAAAACCTAAACCAGAAATTGCCTTACAATTCTCTCTCTTTTTTTTTCTTTTTCTTTCTTTTTTTTTTTTTGTCCAGCTTTTGATTTTTCCATCAAGGGGAAAGGGAATCACATCCACACCTATAAGGAGCAAACCTATGATGAAGATCGTACACCCAACCCTTTCCTGATGACAACTGTTTTTTTTTTTTTTAGCTGGGTATTCTTTTTCTTTCTTTCATTCATTCATTCTCTTTTTTTTTTTTTTTTTTGTATTGATCAAGATGAACAATTCCCCAGGTTGGTTCCTTCCATGCTTAATGATCACCAAGTCACAATTCAATATCGAACTGAAACCTTAATGTGCAAGCGAGATGTGACCTGTGAATCCATGACTCAATCAATGTTTACAACTTTTAATAATGGATTAACAATTCAAACTTAGCTGTGAAATTCAATAGATAACTGAATCCAAGAGTCATAAAGTACCAACATCACGCATCTTGAAATTCTAAGTGCCCTAGATGGCCGTCAAAATCACTTCGAATTCATCAGAAATCCTGAAAAATTAAAAAATTTTCACAACTTTTGCTCAAGACCAAGAAAATACTGATTAGGAAACCTAATCTCCCACCCCCAACCAAAAATCTACATTGTCCTCAATGTAAAAGAAATAAACATGTAATGCACATGAGACAACGGAAATATAGGAGGAGTGATGGAAAGATAGTACCTGGACGAAAAGAATCAAGAGGCTTTCTAAAGATATCTACGTAAGAGCGGGTCAGCACAAGAGAGAAACCAACAAAAATAAAATAAAATAAAAATAACAAAAATGAAATCCTACCTACACCACTTTCGCAGGTACTCTCGATTGCATTTAGCATATGCAACAAGCCTTTAAACCCCTAGGTTACCCCTAGTGGACGAGTTGTAGTCTCGTGAGGGTTTGTAGTAATGTTACCCACAAACATTGAACTAACTAATGATAAAAACGAAATGAAATGAAGAGCTGGGTTGCCTCCCAGGAGCGCTAAGTTTACCGTCTTCAGCCAGACAAATAAAGCAACTACCCTAGTCCTAAGAAAGCAAGGAAAAACTACTGAGTCAAGCCGCAAGGTTCCTCTTTCGGCTAGTATCTTGATAAGTTTCTCAGTAAGTTCCTCAACAGGATCATTTTGCAATAGGCTTGGACGCTTTGGAGCATGACCTTCCATAGAAACTTATGTACCTCATAAGAAATTTTCCGTTAAAGTGCTTGAGGTATCCATAGTATATACGATTCACCTGTGACAGAAGAAGTTTCAACGTTAGTATCCCATAGTGAATCAGAAACTCCAGGTAGATAAAGTTTAGAAAACTTTACAAGAAGTAATGTAGTCTCAACACATTCCGAAGTGTCAGACTTCGGTTCAATTTTCAGCTCCTCCTCCCTTAATGGTAAACATTCAGGATCTGTGGAAGAAGGGGCTTCAAAGTAAGGGTTCTCTCGGTCAGTGATGACTACCGAGATGTTGTCTTGCAAGGCATTCACTATGTCTCTTATCATGGGATCATTTGAATCTGCAAAGTGTGCCAAACAATCATCAAAAGAGTTGGGACATTCAGCTGAGGGTGACTCATTTTCCACATTAAAACTTGTGATGATCTGCCCAAGGAATCCATTGTCTTTAAAGGTAAACGGAGGTGTGCTCTCTTGCTCCAGCCCTGCACAGATAGATTGAAAATCAATAGGGGAAGCATCGATGTGATCACTTTGTTCATTGAAACTACTCAATCGAGGTGTTGAATTGTCAAACGTGTACAGCTCAGATGGTGGCCTCAACTTAGTGGTTTCAATTTCCAAGGTCGTAGCGAGCAACTCGTCCTTCTCCCGAATCACATCATCATTTAATTCAGAGTGGTCCAAACATGTTTCACAAGAGTTAGAAGGGTCGTTTGTAAGGGGCTCATCCTCCACCTTAAAATCAGACATGTCAGGTGAGGGGAGTGGCTCATTATGACCGACCACTTCATGTATATCTTGATCATAGAACTCGACCAAACTTGAGATAGATTCTAGGGGACTTTGGGCTGTATATTCATGATCATCATCCCAATAAGCATCATTGTCTAATTCCGTGCAGTACACACTTGGGATGGGGTCGCTCTCCTCACATTCTACACCTAAGTTCGGTTGAGGTTTGAAAAAACTAACCTCTACGTCATCATTGAGATCCTGTGTGTCATGTGAGGAAAGTGTGTCATCATCACTGTATTTGAAAGATACCCACGCATCTTGACCATTCCTTTGAACAGTCATTGAGATCAACTCATCGGGAAATTGAACCATATGCTCATTGATAGAATCCAACTCCTCATTTGTAATTCCAGAGTTCTTCCAAAGCGAGTTAGGATCACTTTTCTCGCATTGTATTTCTGGAATGAATTGTGGTTGAGATAACCGAGCCTCCTCTATCTTATCAAGGCGCGAATTAAGCGCTTCCAACGATTTTCTCATTTCCGTGAGATAGGCCAAGCTACGCTGAGCTGAATCCTCTTGGATTGTTTCTGGTTGAATATCAATGGTAGGGTATCCAAGAGGATAATCATTATAACATATAGTTGGTTCATCTTCCAAATTTTGATGTTTTCCCTGGTAATAGTCATACTGATCATACATGGGAGAATATGATGGTTGATAATAATCCTCGTTTCCATAATTACGATCATATACGACCCTATTAACAGATGGAACATAACGTTTTAGTCGGTTCTCAATGTCTGTTTTTGATGGAGAAGAATCTTGAGGTATACGTTGAATTCCACAACCCTCAGGCATTCCCCAATATCTCTTATCCATCTCGGCATATGCATGTACCCACGCTTCCATGGTAGAACCCTAACTCTAAGTCTAATCCTAGAAAAAAGAAAAATCCTACAACAATACATAAAGTAAGAGGAGAAGTTAGGAAGATGTTACCAGACTAGAAATTCTTATATTAAGATGCAAAAGAAAACAGCAGAAATTAGTTTCTAAATCTAAGAATTCTAAAGTAATGTTAGTTTTTAAACAAAAAGTCTACAAGTAGAAAATTTCTAAAAATAAAGGAAAGATGAGTTAGTTTCTAAAATTAGAAAGAAACTCTAAAAAAAAGGAAATAACTAACCAAGTTTCTAAAAAAAGAGGAAAGTTTCTAAAAATAAACTAGTTCTTAAAAATAGAAAAATACTAGAAAATAGAAAATTTCTAAAACTCAAACAATAATTCTAAAAATAGAAAAAGTAGAGGAATTAGAAAGAGATTACTAATTTAGAAGTTATTTCAGGATCCTACAAAACAGGAAAACAGGTTAGTTTCTAAAAATAAAATAAAACCATTTAACCTAAAGTTAGTAAAATCCTAATCTTAACCTAATTCTAAAACTAATTAATTTCAGAGAATCGCAACCGTCAGTCCCCGGCAACGGCGCCAAAAACTTGTTCACTCCCTAAGTATAGGGTTGTGATGTAGTAATAAACTCGGCAAGACCGAGGTCGAATCCACAGGAACTAAACATAAGTAATCCGAAACTAGGTAGAAATAGAACTAGACTAAGATATGATCTAAACCAAATAGAATTTGAGAAATAATTGTAGAATAATTATCTAAAACTTTAAGGAATTCGGAGGAATGAAACTAGGGTTTCGAGGATCCACTTGTAGAGATCAGGGAGATCTTATGCCTGCATCAAGGATTATGGAATTCAAACTAAACTTACTTGATCTGGTTCTCAAGAGATGAAAGGTATATGAATTAGAATGGATTCCATCATCTAACCATGCCCAGGAGACAAAGCAAACAACAGGATTAAACTAATTACCAACCAATCAACAATGTATGAAGTTCAGGAAGGGTACTGTCATCCTACCATGCCCATGGAACAATGATGAACAACAGGGCTTCCTGACTTCATAAACATAAAAAGGGGAAAGAAATATTCGAAGCCATTGCAAACCCATTGTAATTTCAGTCACAACAGACCATTAAAGACTAAGAAAAATATTCCTTGAATAATTAACTAAATCAAATTCAGTTTATGAAATTTAAAGGCACAACGTAGACTCTCCCATCTCACTACAGGCTTCACCTCTTAGCCCTAGCTAAGAGGTTTAGCCTAGCATGATCATGCTAGAACCACAAAACAATCAAAGGAATAAAAGGAAAAGAAAACAAGAAACATAAAAATCGGATCTCACTATCACGTTCCAGCTCTTCTCTGTTTCTCTTTCTCTCTCCCTGACGTGCAGCAGCAGCCAAGCCACGTCCAGCCCTCCTGTCTTTCCCTTTCTTTCTCTCTTCTTCTTTTATAAACAACAGAGATGGCGGTGGGTGGATGCTGGAGTCGGTGTGTAAGTAGGTTAGAAGAGAACAAGGAGTCACGCACTCCTCTTTCGCAGCGAAACCGCGAAAGAGGATCCGGTTTTCGCATGCCTTGTTTACGAAACAAAACGCAAACGACCTGCGTTTGGATGGATTTTGGGACAGCTGGTCGTCCCAAGAGCTTGTTTGGCCTTCATGGATGGGGATAGTCCCGCCTTTTAGAGCTTATGGATGGTTCAGATCGCGGGTCCGATCACCGCCATGATCGCACAACCCGCCCGAAAGCCTGACGACGTCCGCGCTAAAAGCAGCTGCGAAAGGCTTTGCGTGACTTGGTGGGGCTCACATAGCTTCGTTTTGGAAAATCCACTTCGTCCCATCGTGTTCTCGCTTCGAAAAATCAGGCGAAATCAGCTTTTGGATCCAAATCGGTGTGGTCCATGGATGCTTTCATTCACCGTCCGTCCTGCATTTAAATCGAGACCTACGCATATATATGTGCATGGGTTTGGAGAAACTCCTTTTGTACGGTCGGATCTTCTGGAGTGACCGGACGGTCCGGATTGACCATGTGATCGAAGGTAGTGGCCCACTAAATGTCAGCCGCGACTATCTATTCGCGTTCACAGCGGCAAAAAAGAATTCGCGTCCCTATGTTGCCATGCACGTCTTAGTGTAAAAAGTGTACTATGTACACTGTATGATGATTATGAGAAATCCACACCATTTATCTTGTTCCCCATTTCATTTGAGCCGTGGGGGCCGAAATTAAAGCGTATCTGGACAGCGGGTGGGCCCCAAATCAGGGTTTTATGGACTGATCTGTTAGTTCAGCCACTTTCACGAGGATCCAATGGCTGAAATTTGACGTGTACAGTTAGTTTTTGGTCCTCGAGCCATGAAGACCTCTAGATATTGCCCTACCATATCAGAAAAGATACTAAGCATTTTGGCTGACTTTCAGGCCGCTTGAGCTTCAGTTTCTCAATTTTCGCGGATCCCTGGCGTGTAATTCCATTGATCTTGGTCCCCTGGAGTCCGTCCCTTGCCTTGGTGCATTTTGAACGTTAAATCCGTACTTTTAGCATCCCGATCCAGTCTCAGCTCGCAATTCCACCTTGCAACACAAACATGATTAAAATGGGCTATTCAACGGTACCATGTTTATAAATTCAGGCAATAACTAGGTCTGATATGTAATATTGATCTTGCAAAATGGATGGATCTATGTGGATATATACCAATTACATCATGGTGGGGTCCATAGAATTTGGTGACATCAACAGACAACTGAAGTCGGTGGTGTGGGCCACATCGCGCCCCTGCCCACAACACCTGTTTTTTATGCAACTGCTTAAAATAACTATGCGTTGTATAGCCCACCGTTTTTTTAAAATGTAAAATCCACTCCATCCATCAGGTGAGAACCATCATTTCAACCATACATAGGATTATCCTAATAAAGACTATGGTGGGCCACACCTTTAGGGAAAATATAAAATTGCTCCTAAAACCTCAAAGTTGAGACGGTGTAGCCTGCCTGATATTTGGTACATGTTCATTTTTATATTTTAACTTCATCCTGTTGAGTTACATCTAATTAACAGGTTTGATGAATGATAGGCATCATGGTGGCTGAGCATGTATGCCTACGGTTAGCATTTCTCCTTTAGTGTGCCCCACCTAAGTTTCGGATCTTGTCGTTTTTTTTTTAAGGTTCTAAAATCAATTATAGAACCTGATGGACGGAATGGATTTTATATATACAACATGACGGGCAACAAACTATTATATTTTTTACGCTGCCCTAAAAGCGGTGGTTTCCCTCTTGTATTATCAACGTTGATGGGTTTTTCTTTCACGGTCGCATTCAAAACTGATGTTATTAGCTTCAAATATTGCATGGATTTTCTAAAAATGTCATGATAGTCTAATAGACTTGCAAGGCAGAATATCCATACCAGCTGCTCAACAAATCCCCGTAGCATAAGCTTATTCTACAAGTTACGGTCGTGGGGTCCATAAGGATGTCTGTATGGCATCTAACCTGTGCATGTCATAATCCTATTTAGGTCTAATCCAACCATCATGTGGGCATGAATTTGGAGGTATTTGGGCGTTTTTTTTCTTAGGTAGGACCCATAGTGTTGCGTATATGCCGTTCAAGGTCTAAACCCCCCCTTGCTTTCTTTAGCCATACATGATAGGTGGGCCGACTCCCTTTTGTCATTTGTCCTGCCCAAATTTAGCACTGTACAGCCTTGTACTATCTTATATATGGAATATAGATGATGCATTTGAAAAATAAAAATAAATCGACAAGCTTCCCAAAACCTCCAAATTCTCATGTGTTGCTGGATTGGCCCAAAATGGATGTATTTCCATGATGGGGTTATTTGACAAGTTGGATCAGCCCAAAGAGGATGTATTTCTATGATGTGGTTATTTGAAGAACTTGCCATACTTACTCGAGGAACTGGCAAGAAGTCTTTTGTTACACTTAAAATGTGTAGTGGTTCCTACATGAGCTTACTCAAGAGCATGATTGACTATATATGGAGAAACAAAAACATTTGCTTATGTTTCTTAGATGGTGTTTGTACGCGCTTTGATTGTTATTGGTTGCTTTTCATTAGTTATTATTTCAAATGAATGTTAAAAATGCATTCCTTAATTATGAGTTATTTGAAGAAGTCTATATAAAACCTTGTCCAGATCTTATGCATCAGCCAAAACAAATTTGCTGACTTCAAACTCACCTTATATGCTTTCAAGCAGATACCTCTTGTTTGGTTAGGAAAATTTAGCACATAAATCGATTCATTGTGGTTCACTCAAAGTTTTAATGATACGTATTTTTTTTGTGCACCACTCGTTTTGAAGTTGTTCTCTTATTACATCTTATGCCGATGACATGGTCATTAGTAGTGATGATTGTGCCGACATCGTATTGCCACTTTGAAATAAAAGATCTTGATCCACTTAGTACTAGGTTGAAATTGATCTCTAGTAGAAAATACGTCTTGTCTTATCACTTGAACCAATTTAAAGAGAACAAATTTGGAGACAATCTTCTCATGTTACATGTCAAACATTTGATTTCATAATTTATTTATTTTTTTCTTTTCTTTTCTTTTTTAAATGAAAGATTTATTGAATATCAAAAGGAAGCACAAGGCTATATATACAAAGCTAGAACTATTTAAGGCAGGGCCAAGGACATAAAAAGGGGACAACTCACCTATCATATAAGCAAATGGAAAGCAAAACTCCTCGAGAGGACTAGACCTCCCGCAGGTAGCCTAAACCTATTCTATCCAGAAACATGTGGCCCTTGAGGTTGGAGGGGAGGGAATCCTTGGATCCGAAGATTGATCCAAACATTTGATTTCATACTTGACTCATTTATGGTCCCTACTCATGGTTTAGTGGTAGACTCCGTGTCTTTTAACATTGAGGTCAAAGGTTCAAGTGACCATTGCGGTGTTTGTGGGTGTGAGTGTGTTAAAAAAAAAAAAAAGAAAAGAAAAGAAAGAAAAAAAAGAAAAAGAAAAAAAGACTACTCATGTAGTTAGCAGGAAATTGATGGTATTGACTAAAGCAGTTGTGAAGTGATTTTCGCATGTGTATGGTTCATGCATAATTGTATGGATGTTTTTTTTTTTTTTTTTTTTGTAATTTTTAATTTTTTTTACACACACACCTCCACACACTCACGCCGTAGTCAAATTTTACCACCTATGGATACTCGAACCCTTGACCAGGTGTTGAAACTCCTAAGAGTCCACCACTGGAGCAAGAGTAAGGATCCATAACTGTATGGATGTTTCATGTGCATCATGTATATTTTCATTGTAATCTAATGTAATTTTGGCATAATCTCTTTAATTATACTAAGTAGTGGTAGTGTGAGTACATAAAACCATCCTTTATAAATGAATGAACATAGATTTCCTAATCAAATGAAACATAGCTCAAGTGCTTGAGTATGCCGCGGCCAGTGATTCGAGACTTTTTTTTTTTCCTGCACTAATAACTGAAGCAAAACTGCTCATCAGGCGGGTCACACAGCACCCGCGAAGCATAGTCATGTGTGGCCCACCTGTAGACCGAATGGCCATTGCATGCGTGACATGTTAGCAGTGTGTCCGTGGTTCATCCCTACATCTCTCAAATCATGATATAAATTGTAGAGATGGAAATCATGGATAGAGTCACCAGGAAAATGCCATGCGACTCATTGGCTGAGTGTTAGACTCACAAGAGTTTCAACGTGATCAGGTAATGGGTCGAGTACCCATTGTGGTGTGAGTGCATGAGCGTGTGAGTGGGTGTGATAATAACAATAACAATAATAATAATAATAATAATAATAATAGAGTCACCGGAAAATTGATGGTATCGATGAAAGCAGCTATGAAGTGAAGAAAGGACGAATGGGTGGCTACCTTAAAAAAAATATCTTGCAATGCTAACGCGATTGTCGCGGAGAGAGATGATGAAAGCAGCTGAAGGTGGCTAGTAGTCGGTACTTCTGTGGCCCCACCATGATGTATGCGTTTTATCCCTGCCGTCCATCCATTTTTCTAGATCATTTTAGGGCCTGATACCAAAAATGGGGGATCTAGATTCCAGTTGGACCACACCACAGGAAAACAACAGTGATTGATGTCCACCACTAAAAACCTCCTAGGGCCCACTGTAATGTTTATTTGACATCGAACCTGTTCATTAGGTCATACAGACCTGGATGGAGGAAAAAACCAATATCAGCTTCAACCAAAAGTTTCGTGGCCCCCAAGAATATTTTAATGGTGCATGTTGAATCAACATTATTTTCTGTGATGGTCCAATTGAGATTTGGATCTATATCGCTTTTGGGTTAATACAATAAAATGATCTGAAAAAAATGAATGGACGGAGTGGATGAAACAGATACATCATGGTAGGGCCCACAGAGCACTGATAGGGTCACTTGCCAATAGGCTCCGTTTAATGAGAGGCCACCCAAAAAAATCTCGCAATGCTAACACGATTCGCAAGGGTAGAGAGAGAGAAATTGAAGAAACATAATGGATTCACGTGACAACAAGGCACACATTTAAAAGATCTGGGACGTCCATCAGGTGAGGACCACAGTGAGAAAACTGCCAACCCAAAATCAATATGGTACGCTGAGGGGTTTACTATGATTTATGTATTTTATCCACTCCATTCATCATTTTACCAAATGATTTTGGGTTTAAGTGAAAAAATAAAGAACATCCAAATCTCAAGTGGACCACACAACAGGAAACAGTGTGAATTGAACATGTTCCGACGAAAATTATCAGAAGCCACTCAAGCTATGACTCCTCTGCAATAGATTCAGATAGGCGGGATTCACGGATCGCCCGTGCTGACAGAGCGAAGTTAAGCCGTTGCCATCCGTCGCAAGGTTTTAATGGTGGAAATCATTATTACCACTCTTTCCTATGGTGTGATCCACTAGAGCTTTGGATATGTGTCGATTTTGGTCTCAAGCCCTAAAATGAGCTGGAAAAACTGATGGACGGCGTGGATAAACCACATACATTCATGACGGGGCCAACAGAGTTTACTTAGTACGATAAAAGTGTAATGATTAACTCGGTACGCAATCCGATTTCGTCTATTAGATGGTAAGTAAATGGCCAAGGCATGTTCATGGGACCCCAATTGATGAACGGCTAGATTCCACAAAAGCATGCTTACATTAGCACGTGTGCTGAGGAGCATCTGTTAAATATATCCTGGTGCGAATCTCTCTGGTAATTCGAAAAAATATCAGAAGAGGAGGGGACGGATGGACTTTGTTACATCCACTACAAAACTCTATTTTTCTCTCCCTCGTGGAGTCTCGCTGTTTCCACACGCGTGTGGGAGCTTGTAGCCTTGTACCTCCTCATATAGGCACGCGTGCCAGTATGCAGTATGTGTTGTTAATCTGAACTTTTCATCAGGTTGGCTACACTACTTAGATCCTCTAGTACAAAAATCAGTTAATTTCACAACTTAGGCTGACCAAATCGTACAATGAATGGACGGTCAGAAAATGTCGTTTCAACCGCTGTCAGCTTACTTTGTACATTATGGCCCAGCTGATAATTAAGAGCGTCTGATATTTGTTGAAACACAATACAACACTTTTTGCTACCAGATTTAAGGATCAGATCATGCACACGTGTCCCATATTGGCATGTGTGTCTGCGAGCGGATAAGCAGGTCTAGACCTGCGAAGTTTGCTAGCTCCACGCGTGTGGAGCCCTACCAACCACAGGCATTGTATACGTGCCAATGTACAAAGCCTGTGAGCGGTCCGATCTCTACGTGGAAAAAATTCTTATATATTCTATGTCAAAATCCAAGCAGATTCAGTCCTCACGTGGGCCATAGTACACAGAATAAACAATCTTTCATGGACGTACAATCATTTTATATGTTTTAGCCCACCTAAAGTTCTAAAAAAGGCCTTATTTCTAGAATATAAGATCTAAACATTGTATTTCACCTGATGGAAGGATCAGTCTCGCACATCTTACACGTGTTGTATATTCACACTTGAACCTGCGTCGATGGTAGCGTGGTCGCACGCGTATGAAATTAGCGGACGCGGTTTGGCTGTTGACCCAACACCAGCCAGCTCATTTTAGGGCATTAGCCCAAAAATGAGGCAGGTCCGAATCTTAGGTGGACCACACCACAGGAAAACAAATTGATTAAAGGTCTGCTATTAAAAAACTCCTGGGGTCCATTGTAATATTTGTTTGTCATCCACATTGTTAATAACGTAGCCACACAAATCTAAGCTCGATCTAAAACTTTTCTAGCCACAAAAAGTTTTCAAGAGTAAGCATATTGGGTTTACTTGAGATTTGATCTGCCTCATATTGGGTTCATACCCTAAAATGAGCAGACAAAATAGATAGACTGCTAGTATAAAATACATAAATCATGGGGGGGCCCATAGTGTTGGACACCAGATAATTTGGACATTAGCTTGACAGGAGCTTTCTATCTCGAAGAAAATTTTCAATTGTAGCATTAATTCATACTATTTCCTGTAACATAGTTTGTTAATTCTATATTAAGGAATTTACGAATCGTCGATGTCTCAATATTGGAGATTTAACATAATACTCACAAAGGCATACATGATTGGGAAGACATTCCCGATGCCACGTTGTAGCAGAAGGATGCTAGGTTTTCCGCACCTCGCACCTCACATTTCTAGAAGAACCTTCAATCAGACTAGCATTTTCTTTCTTATATAGGTGAGGGGACCAAGACATATTTAAAGGAAAGAGAGCTAGAAAAGTTTACCCATCACACTTCTCTCCTTTAGGGTCTTCACATTGTAAGTTATCCAGCTTAATAACCATATATATGGATTACGGTTCAAGCATCTGCCCCAAACTTATTTACAATGATCACAACTGTAATAGGGCCTACTAAATTGCTCAATTTGAATAATCCAGCTGTTAGATCTAAACTGATAATCATGTATTGCCCACTTATCTAGTCTTACCTAGTCCACTTTAACTTTGGATCTGCCTTATTTTTGGATTTATATTCTATAATGATTGAAAAAAAAAATGGATGAATATTATGGATATAAGAAATACATCATCATGAGGGTAGAGTAAATTTCACTAATTAAGAAATTATAGAGCTCGTTGCGGGATGCAACACATTCCAAAGAGAAAACGAAACATTAACATGTGAAACTTCTGTGAACCTTATCATGAGGTATGTATCAGATCCACACCATCATTTTTCATACCGTTTTAGGGCACGAGACTAAAAAGCAGATTCAGGACTGAAATGAGCCCACACTACTGGAAATTGTGGGAAATAGATGCCTACCCTGAAAATTTCTTACGTGGAGAGAAGGCTCTGATCAACCTTATATTTGTGTTCCCTTCATTCAGGTGTGTGAGACCTTAAGAAGATGTTGGATGACAAATAAATCTCGCAGTGGACCTTAAGAAGGTTTCAATGGTAGTTGTTCAATCTATGCTACTTTCTACGGTGTGGTTCACTTGAGCTTTTGCTGTGTCTCATTCTTGGCTCAAGCTCTAGAATGATCTATGAAAATTGATGGACGGTGTAGATCTAACACATAATTAATCATGATGGGTCTAATAAATTTACACATTAAAAGTTGAGCTGTGTAGTGCGTCTATTTGTGAGAGGGAGAGAAAATCCGCGTGTTGCGTGACCTGGTATCATTGGCGATGACGTGGACCAATGAGAAGTGACGGCACTGAATTTTCCACTGCCGCTCTTCCGCACTCAATTCAGAAGTCCCGTACCCACGGGAAACGGATTGGCTACTCCCCCTGACACCAGCCCCGTGGCTAGTGGTTGGTGCTCTGTGGGCCCCACCATAATGTATTTATTTCATCCATTCCGTTCATCCATTTTTACAGATCATTTGATGGCTTGATTTCAAATATGAGATAGATATAGATCTCAAGTCGACCACACCACATGAAAACAATAGTGATTAGATATCCACATTAAAATCCTCCTAAGGCCCACTGTAATGTTTATTTGACATCCAATATACTGATTAGGTCATACACACCCACACGCTCACCCTCTCTCTCTCTCTCTCTAGTCCCCCGCCCACGCCCTCTCTTTCATTCATCTCCCATCAACCTCTCTCTCAGTGTCTCTCTCATCTCTCGTTCATCTATCTTTCATTCACCTCTGTCTCTCTGTCTCTCTCTCTCTCTCTCTCTCTCTCTCTCTCTCTCATTCATCTCTCTTTGTCACACATATCTCTCTAAAACCTCTATAAAACCTAAAGCCCAAAATCTCTCTAACATGTGATGGCTGGGATGGCTGCAAATCATGTAGGCTTTGGAGATGAAGAAAGTCTCCCCGTTGGGAGTATAATCCACCCTTTCTCCTCCACCTCAAGGCATGGCTTTTCTTACTATCATTCCTTTTATCTAAGTTGGTATTCTTTGTAATATTGATGAAAACTTAGGATGGGTTTTTTTTTTTTTTCCTTTCTCAGGTCTGAAGAATGGCGGTCGGAGGATAACATGAAGAAGACCAGTGAAATCCCAGTTGGTCATTTACTCTCTGAGAGGTTGGGCTTTCCCGAGTTTTACTCCTTAGAGGTGGGTCCTAGTGGAGAAAATTGCCACGATATTTGCATGGAACTACAGAAATGCCACTCTCTTGACTCCCGTTACGTTCATGCATGGCTACATATATAGATTTTCATTTCAGTTAATTGCAACGTAGGTTTGCCGCTTGAATCATTCTCCATCGAAACAAACGGGGTTCTTTGTTCCATCACTCGATGATACCGGTGGGCTCCGATCTCTGTAGTTTGTAATCTCAGCTGTTCATCTGTTGGGACCATCATGCAATGGATCTAGTCAATATTGCCCCATCAGTTGATTCTAGCCATATCTTACGCGTGGCCATAAACATAAAAGGCATTTACGCCTAAACTCGAAGGTAAATTCTTGGATGGTCGGGATCTTCTGGTTGGGTAGATGTTTTCAGTATCTCCCATACGAGCTATTTCCCACCATATGAATGGTTTTGATCAGCCAAAAGTGGTCCCACTTATACAGTTTGTTGGGCCAAGCAGATTCCTCTTTCCAACCATGTATCGATATATCACCCTAAAAAAGATAAGGTAATGCTTGGTATTGATGCCAAGATCTGGACATCCTTGCTTAGACCGCTGTGTACCTACAAAAGCAAAGAACAATGGAGACCTTAGCTTCTGTAGTCAGTATAGGCAATCTGGATCTAGCAGAACTAGGACTTTTGTGCATACCTGTTACCGTAAGTGTGGTTCTTATTTTATATCCCAGGTGGTGATTTCACCTCTTTTTCAAAAAAAAAAAAAAAAATAATAAATAAATAAAATTGTGGTTCTTATTTATAATCGTTTGGTACTAGTTACGTATTTGGTAGTGCCTCTACTTAGTAAATGCGTATCATAGAGAGTATCTCTTCCAGTGCGTATCTTCGCGAGATTCTTGGCGAAGATTTCTGGCCTGCAAGTTGTTGGCATTTCAGGAGATCGAGATAGATGACCGAGGCCGACCCCTAAGTCAGATTGGCCGAGGTCCTACATACCGAGCTCTATTGTTGATTGTGGTTGGGGCCTATCTTGGGCCGATACTTATAGCCGTTTGTTGGTCGTGACGATAGTGAGATGTCAGCTAGAGCCGAGGTCACTACTTGTGGTTGGTGCTCAAGCTGTTCGTCATAGGTTGTGCTCGGCAGTTAGGGCCGAGCTCTTATCCGAACTCCATGTCCGAGCCACTTGATTTGTGTTCTCTCTCATTCCAGTTGTTTAGTCAGTCCTTTTTAACCCATAACACTTGAAATTCTCAGGTGTGGCGAGCATCAATGGCCGAGCTGTTTGGCACAGCAATCCTCGTCTTCGCACTCGCCACCACCGCAATCTCCTCCTTGGAGACCGACACAAAGACTCCCAACCTCATGATGGCGGCCTTCGCATTCCTCTCGATAACAATACTCCTCATTGCTACCGTCCCGGTCTCCGGCGGACACATCAACCCAATTGTGACGTTCTTTGCGACACTGATAGGCCTCATCTCTCCAGCCCGCGCTACCATCTACATTCTTGCCCAATGCATCGGAGGCATGCTCGCTGCATTTGCACTTAAGGCCATTGTTAGCGATGCCATTGAGGATAAATACTCGCTCGGTGGATGTACCCTCACCACCATTACAGCAGGGCCCGATGGGCCCATCACCCTCGGTATCGAGACAGGCCCCGGCCTCTGGCTTGAAATCATATGCACGTTCGTGTTCCTCTACGCATCAATATGGATCGCTTTCGATAGACGGCAGGCAAAGGCCCATGGGCTGGTCAAGGTGTGTGTGATCATCGGTGCAGTGGTGGGGCTGTTGGTGCTTGTTTCCACGACGGTTACAGCGAAGAAGGGTTACTCCGGCATCGGGTTAAACCCAGCTCGATGTGTTGGGCCCGCAATTGTTAGAGGGGGCCACCTTTGGGTTGGGCACTGGGTGTTTTGGGTCGGGCCTACGATCGGTTGCTTGGCATTCTATCTGTACGTCAAGATCATTCCACGTCAGCATTTCCAAGCAGAGGAGTATAAGTACGACGTGTTTACTACGGCGAAGCTTCTGTTTCACAAGTAGCGGTGGGAACGATAGGTTGTGGTTTGACCTGTGAATGTATATTTATATGTTTGACTTGTGAATGTATATATAGAATAACACGTGCCAACCTGACACGCGTGTGGGATATCCAACTGGTAAATAAAGTGGGTCCTGCCTTGAAGGAACTGCTACAACAATCACGTTTTCAACTCATCCGCCGGGGTACCCCTGTACAAGAACAATAGACGGTTAGAAAACTTGCCAACAGTTCAGATTCAACGTTCTTGTGTGGTATATGTGATGAATGCAATGACCTGCTTCTTGCCTGAGGTCATCTCTACGGTGGGGTTCAGCACGACTCAGATTTCCCCGAACATGTGCCAGTTTGGCACGCATGCACCGGTAATGTGAGCGAGGCTTGCAAGCTAAAGGGAACGTAATATATGAAGCTAATCGAATGAACTGGATCTCACGTATCTGTTTGTATTTTTAGATTGTAATAGAATACAATAATATTAGGATAAACTATAATTTGAATTTAACCTTTTGAGATCGTCATAGATATTGTGCTAACTATTCGGAGGTTGGTGTGGTTGAGATAAGTATGTGTTGTTAACAATGATTAGATGCTGGGATAAAGTCACATAAGATAAAATGCCATTAGTTAAAATGGAATTTATCTTATTTGTTTTTCTTAACACAAAATTCAGAGGAAGTAAACACAAAATGAGAAAATGGAGAAACAGAGAAGATTTTTAAAAATATAAGGAACACCAAGAATATTACATAAATGAAGTGTTGATCTTGAAAAATTAGGGAAATTGACCTTACTGGCCTTGATGTATGGTCAAATTCCCTAAAGAGATTCAATCATTCAAATATTTTGAAGGTGGCCTGGTGACAATTGCTTCCGAAAATTACTTAGACTAAAATGCCCTTTGTTCTCGGTTCAATAGTTGTATGGTTTTTCAGTGAATAAGAAGTTACGTCGTAATTAATGACGTGTACGAAATCCTTTTTTGGGCATGGGCAAGGCCCAACTCATGGGGCTCACACTGATGTATGTTTATAATCCATTCCGCACATCCTTCTTGCCATGTTATTTTAGGGCTAGGGCCCAAATATTAGCTTGACCCAGTGCTTGTGTGGGCCATAAAATAGAAAATAATGGTGATTGTTAAAACTTTCTAAGCTCACTGTGATGTTTGTTAGAAGTCGACACTGGCCAAGACAAGACATTTTGAGCCCACGACAAGCTGGTTAACAAGGTGGATGGATTGGATCACCCCATTGTGGGCCTTAAGTTATGGTACTAATAGTTGGTATAAAAGGAAGTGAATACGTTGAAAACCATGATCTATGCAACATGATAACTATGACCCATATAACATGGCAACTACGACCTATGCAAACCACGACCCAAATGGGCCCACATTGATGTATGTGTATAATCAATGCTGCCTATCCTTTTTACCATGTCATTTTAGGGGTAGGGCCTAAATATCAGTCTGATCCAAGCTTGTGTGGGCTACAAAATAGAAAATAATGGTGATTGTTGAAACTTTTCAGGCTCATTGTGATGTTTGTTAGAAGTGGACACTACCCAATTCAGGACTTTTTGGGCCCACGGTGAGCTGGCCGACAAGGTGGATGGATTGGATCACCCCATTGTGGGCCTTAGACTATGGTACCAATGGTTAGGTAGTAAAGGAAGTGAACACGTGTAAACCAAGATCCATATAACATGACAACCACGATACATAAAACATGACAACTACTACTCATGCAAACCACGATACATATAACATGACAACCACGACCCATATAACATGGTAACTACGACCCATGCAAACCACGACCCATACACACACAACAGTATGCCTTAGAAAGTTCCAACGGTGGGACTTTGTTTCCCTCGGTGCGGTTCACTCGGGACTCGGATCTATCTCATTTTTGGCTCATAACCTGAAATAATATGGAGAAGGTGATGGACGGCGTGGATTAAACATATACATCAAGGTGAGTTCCACATCATATGGCAACCTCGACCCTTATGAATTGCACATGTCACATTACAACCATGACCCATATAACATGATAACCATGACCAATATAATATAATAACCACGACCCATATAACAGGATAACTGCAACCCATATAACATGACAACTGGAATTCATACAACTGCGACCCATATAACAGGACAACTACGACCCATATAACATGACAACTGCGATCTATACAAGTGCGACCCATATAACAGGACAACTGCGACCCAAATAAAAGGACAACTGCGACCCATATAACTGTGACTCATATAACAGGATAACTGCGACCTATAAAACGGGACAACTGCGATCCATACAACTACGAACCATATAACAGGACAACTGCGACTCATACAACTGAGACCCATATAATAGGACAACTACGACCCATATAATATGACAACTGCGATCCATACAACTACGGCTCATTTGGGTCATGGTTTGCATGAGTTGTGGTTGTCATGTTGTATGGATCGTGGTTTTCAATGTATTCAATTCCTTTTCTACCAAACCATTGGTACCATAGCTTAAGGCCCATAATGGGGTGATTCGATCCATCCACCTTGTCAGCCAGCTCGACGTGAGTCCAAAAAGTCCTAACTTGGGCAATGTCCACTTCTAACAAACATCACAATGAGCCTAAAAACTTTCAACGGTCACCATTATTTTCTATCTTGTGGGCCACAAAAGCACCGAATCGAGCTGATATTTGGGCCCTAGCCCTAAAATGGCATGATAAAAAGGATGGGCGGAATGGATTATACATATTGTAACACTCCATACCTTTGGTACATGGGTGTTACCTCTTAAACCCACGTTTATGGAAACAGAGACCGATTAACTAGGCGACTTAAACTTAACACGTTCAAGATGAGACTTCTAAGCAACATTAAGGCCACCCATCATGGTGTCTAGGAGCTGAATGGGACCTTACATCAGTCAAGAGGGTAAGCCTAACTAAACACTTCATGTTAAAAATACCATAGATCGCCTATACTGGCACAGTACACTTACTATCAACCCATGAGGATTAATTAGTGGCCAATCAGGTACTTGAAACCCCTAAAATCCCTGTTCAACCATCAAAACAAAATCTTGAACCCATCTGACCATTGAATCGTGATGTATGGTCCAGATAAAGCCCTGAAAGGTGTGATATGGCCCACCTGGGCCTCACCATCAACCAAACTGGGTCAGGACCTCCAAGTGGGGTCCTCAAGCCAGTTGGACGGAGTGGATCCGTCCGAAACATCACGGTGCACCCCATATGCGGTGCATGTGCACCATAGTCCACCATGCATGATGTGCACTGGACAATGCCCGTCGGTCAAAGGACAATTGACCGAGTCTTTCGCAAAACAAAGGAGAACTCCTCCCGCTACTTTCAAATTCAAAATCTGATGGACTTCAGGCCCCAAAGTGAGTCACCCTGGGCACTTTCCGGAAGATCCAAACCGTCCATTTAGCTCGTGGGGTCCGCCCCACCAAAATGGTATAGGAATTTGGATCCATTCATAGGAACGAAGGAGTTGGGTCTGAACCGTCCGTTTTTTGCATGTATGGCTAGGATCCAAGATGAGGGACCATCAAGTAGCTTAATATGCAAGCCAACATCCCTTTATCCATGGGATTACAGCCACCCACGAGCAAGCTAAAGGAGGGTCTTCTCATAGCCAGAAATAACCAAGTAAACCATAACAGAAGAAAAATGAGACTTCCCATTTTTGAATAGGGGAGGCTGTCATGAATATGACCGTTCCCTGGGGCCACGTGGCATGATCCCAGCTCATCCTAGAGGGTGGTACGAAATGAGAAGCTGAGTTATCTCATCTCATGAGAAAAAGATGAAAAATCGGATCTCTCATGAGATGAACCGGGACTTATGTTGGTGGCCCAAAAAGTGGACCCCACACTTATCATAGACTCCATCTGGTTTTCTCAAACAGACCAGATCACGCCGAAGTACCCTGGACAGTGATCTGCCATTAGCGATCGGGTCATCTTCCCCATTAACCCATCCGAGCCTGATCACGAGACGGGCCCCACCAGACCCAAAGGATGTACTTTCGGGAAGGCCAAGGTATTAGCAATCCATCCCCAAACATGGATGGGCCCCATGCATAGCTATCCTTCGATCACAACCATTGACAGCATCTCTCCCTGCCTATAAATGGAACACCACTGGCCTCAGCTTTCACACCGGAAAGAGAAGAAAACAAAGAGAAAAGAGAGGGAGAGAGAAAGTGAGAAAGAAAAGAAAGTGAGGGAGAGAATAGAAGCGTGGGCCACCCTACAGACCAGGTCAGGTAACGGACTAACCACCCTTCCCTTTTTCCTTCTTTTAGGTAGATTTCAGCCACGTTTGGAGGCCGAAATCATGCTCCAACTGGACTGCAAATCCGGACCAAAGTCAGGCCTGCCTCCAAATCTGGACAGATTCGGCCTCTCTAAGAGGCCGTAGGTAGAGCTATGTCAGGCCACCACTCTCAGCTAAAACAGTCCTCAAATGGGGCCTTGGTTCGAGATGAAAGGCAGGCCAGGAACTCAGCTGAAAATACCCTTCAGCCGGCCCTGTATCAAGCTAAAAACGAAACTCACCCGGGCCCTGAAACGATGTCGAAACCAAGCATCAGTAGGTCATGAAAACAGCATTCGGCTGTTGCGTAAATACATCCGAAAATCAGCCTGAAAGTGGCTAAGGAACAACGGAATATTCAGCTTAAAAACAGCTGAATATTCAGCTGAAAACAATTGAGGTTTGTAACTTGAAGAGAGCTGAAAATCAGCTTGAAATTAGCTGAGAGGCAGCTGAATATTTAGCTTGATATCAGCTGAGAAACAGCTGAATATCCAGTTTGGAAATAGCTGAGAATTGTAGCCTGAGAATAGCTGAAATTTCAGCTTAAGGGCAGCTGAAAACGGCCTTTAACTGGAACGAAAGTTGGCAGAGTGCAGGCCCTTACATGGGCTCTAAGGTGGGCCGCACCTCACGTTAACTCACAGTGGGCCGCACCTGAGCTCCAGTCTTAGTGGGCCACACCACCTCTAGGGTGTGGGCCGCTCATGAGATCCCAGCTCAGTGGGCCGCACCTCACCATAAAGTGCAGTGGGCCTCACCACATTTACAATGCAGTGGGCCTCACCATGAAATACAGTGGGCTAGCCCCACTTGGGTTGTGATGGACATTATAATTGGGCCAAAATTGGCCCGGTTCAGACTCATCTTGGGATCACCTTTTCTAGCCCGGTCCAAATTTTTGGGACCCAATACTTGGGCCAAAGCAGGCCTAGTTAGGCCACTTGTTGGGGCAAGCAACTGGTAGGCCCGGCCCCTTGATGAAAGCCCAAACAATTCCAAATATGGGCATTTTAAACTCTCACCAACCTTTAAAAATACTTTAAACTTTAGGACTTGTTGCCTAATGCAAACAAATTCTCTAGGGGATTATTCGAGTGACTTGGGGCCACATCTTCTTGTGGGGATTTAGATTAAGGACAATACTACACCAACTCAAGTGTTGATTTTTCTTCCCCTAAACTGGATTAGGAATAGTCTTGTATAGCAGCTGTTAATGATATCCTAAGAGTGGATGATCAGTCGACTTGCTGGCTTGTATACATGCCTTATGACCTCACTTAAGCATTGATTAACTATTGTATAGGTATCATAGAGGTGATTAAATCTTTAAACTACTTGATCATAGGTCATAGGACCGACTCTCTGATTAGTTTACTTTATCAAATGTTTTAGAATCCCATTAACTCATGTGATTTGTTTTATCTAAAAGCATATCTTAGATCCATTAAAACATTTGATTTGTTTTATTAGAACTGACAAGCAATGGGTACATGATCCTTGAATTTTATACACACATGGGCCTTACTTTAAATATTGAATCATGTTTATATATTCACGTCTCATATGAATATATTGGTTGCAAGTCACATAATGATTGAAACCTCTCTATGGAAACTCCTATTTAAAGAGAGTCCAAGCTTAGGGTGTAAAGGAACGGATGTGATGAAAATAGACCCTCAACATGGAGGTTATGGTTGGTGGCGATTGATTTATGGGGCTTACCATCTATGGAGTGATTCTGCTTACCTGACTATGAAGTGGGCCATGCAATATTTAAACTCACCGCTGTTTATTTGTATTGAACCATACATACCGTCTTACTTTAGCCGTTGCATTTAATGATTTCTATGCTTCCTTCCTAGTAAGCATATGGTGGTAGTTCCCTTATATTGAGAATTGATTGGCCACATGTTGAAGGGATTCTATATACACCGAAAGACGGTAGACTCATGAGCCGGGGATGGTGGTATGGGACCTATGCCCGAGCTATCGGCCTACGCTGATGACAAGCCCTCGTAGTGACCTTGAGCTTATCTAAACTGGCTGATTGTAATTGGATTAATAAAGAGTTTGCTAATCATGCATACATGGCACAGACCAGCGTCTATCGTTATCATATGTGATGTACGGATTTTGTCTGAATGGTTGGGCATTCCCAGGTCGATGATTACATGGGTGACAAGCCCAATCTCCACATGGATGAGCATCCCCGGGGCGATGATTGCATTCACGGATCCATGCATATAAAAAAGACTGTATTTACTATATTTTGGGTTGAAAGGATGTTTTATGCTATTTCTTGTCTAGGGCGGCAGTGTGTAATCTTGAGGGGAGATCACACTGAGCTAGTCACTCATTCATCAACGTTCAATCGTACAGAGGATACAGGGACGGATGGACTCGAGACGGATCCGGAGGTGACCGCAGTCGAGGAAGAGCCTTATGATGACGAGTCGTACCAGGAAGCGGCTGCTTACTTTGGGCTAAACCAGTATATTAGCCCTTTATGTTTATTTCAGTATACTTTGGATCTTAAAGTTTTATATATGGGCCCCAGCTGAGTGGCCCATGATGTTATTCTCATTTTAGTATCTTTTATGCTACTCTTGGCTTCTATTAATTGCACTCTGATCTTGTTGAGTACTATTTTATTATCCATTAACATCTGGGTTTTTAGGAAACGAGTCGTGTACTCGGGTCCCGAAAACCGGGGCGTTACACACATACATCAATGTGATCACATTTGGGTCGTGGTTTGCATGGGTCGTAGTTGCCATGTTATATGGGTCGTGGTTGTCATGTTATGTGAATCGTGGTTTTCAGTGTTCACTTCCTTTACTACCTAGCCATTCGTACCATATCCTAAGGCCCACAATGGGGTGATCCAATCCATCCACCTTGTCGACTAGCTTGACATGGGTTAAAAAAGTCCTAACTTTGGCAGTGTCCACTTCTAACAAACATCACAGTGAGCCTATAAAGTTTCAACAGTCACCATTATTTTCTATTACGTGGGCCACATGAGCACTAGATCAGGCTGATATTTGGGGCCTAGCCCTAAAATGACATAGCAAAAATGATGGGCGGCATAGATTATACATATACATCAATGTGGGCTCATTTGGGTCATGGTTTGCATGGGTCGTAGTTACCATGTTATATGGGTCATGGTTGTCATGTTGTATGGATCATAGTTTTCAACGTGTTCTCTTCCTTTTTTACCAAACCATTGGCACCATAGCTTAAGGCCCACAATGGGGTGATCCGATCCATTCACCTTGTTGGCCAGCTCGGCGTGGGCCCAAAAAGTTTCCAAGCTCACTAAATTTTGATTCTCACTTGGAAACTTTCAATAGTCACCATTATTTTCTATTTTGTGGGCCACAAAAGCACTGGATCGGGTTGATATTTGGGCCCTAGCCCTAAAATGACATGATAAAAAGGATGGGCGGAATGGATTATACACATACATCAATGTGGGCCCATTTGGGTCATGGTTTGCATGGGTCGTAATTGTCATGTTATATGGGTCGTGGTTGTCATGTTATATGGATAGTGGTTTTCAATGTGTTCATTTCCTTTTCTACCAAACCATTAGTACCATAGCTTAAGGCTCACAATGGGGTGATCTGATCCATCCACCTTATTGGTCAGCTTGTTGTGGGCTTAAAAAGTCCTAACTTGGGTAATGTCCACTTCTAACAAACATCATAGTGAGCCTATAAAATTTCAATAATTACCATTATTTTTTATTATGTGGGTCACACAAGCATTGGATCAGGCTGATATTTGGGCCCTAGCCCTAAAATGACATGGCAAGAAGGATGGGCGGCATGGATTATACACATACATCAGTGTGGGCCTCACGATTGGGCCTTGCCCACGCCCAAAAAAGGGTTCCGTACATGTCATTAAATATGACATAACTTCCTATTCGCTGAAAAACCGTACAACTATTGTACCAAAGACAAAGGGCATTCTTGTCCAAGTAATTTTCAGAGGCTTGTTAGAAGGCCACCCTTGAAATATTTGAAACGTTGAATCTTTTTATGTAATTTGACCATATATTGAGGCCAGTATGGTCAATTTCCCAAAAAATTATAAGTAAAAGAGTCAATGTATGAAATGGGTAACAAGGTATCACTCCTAGCAGTAAGAGAGTCATTGGTTGTGACACCCTGAATTTTGCTGCTCGAATATAATACTCTTGCCCTAAAATCCCAAATGTTAATGAAAGTGTACGTGGGTATACTCTTGAGTATTCAACATCATCACATTTACATTTTCATGAGTATACATCACATAAAAGTAAAATAAATTAAACTTTATATATAGAGTTCCAATCATCATAAAAATCAATTAAAAATATGTTCTCTCAGCTCAGCTCAGGACTTGTTTCAAAATTAAATAATCCGTTTAAGTACCAATGGTTCTACTAAAGCATATGAATAAATTTATTTATTGGTTGAGCTTCATGAGCTCTGCTGCATTGATGTAGGGCATCTCGTCCACTAAATCCTTAATTGGCTCTTCAAGCATATCTGTGTCTTATAGTCCTGCATCATCTATGGTGGTTTTGAATACCAAAAGGTTGAGTGACTGACTCAGTAAACCCTCCCTCCCAAGATTACACATTAATCATCACAGTCCAATATAATTCATAAATATGAGACAAAGAAGTGAGGGTTCATACCGTATTAACTTTATCATGCAAATCTTGATCAATGCATGAATACACACTAGCATTGGAATTCACATATACACAAAATTTGTGAGGTAAACCCATCATACAAATGAATGATGGCATAATAATCCAAAAATCACAAGTGACAAACATCATCATCATAACCTAGAAATCTCAAATGACACATTGAGATAATGAACCTAAAATGCCAAAGAACATACATCGGCGTCATTCGGTAAGTTCTAAAAGTGTCATCAATGTATAATTAGCTAATCCTTTATTCGTCTGGTTTACAAAAGAATCAAGCATGCTAACTATACATGACATAAGAAGTTTAACTAAAAATAATATAATGAATGAACTATAACTATTCTATGAATTCTTGTGAAAAACTTGACGTTCTCACATATGAATAATCTTTTACCATTACTAGACTTACATGTACATGCTTTAGAATCAAGATCTAACATAAATTACACAATTTGTGTGGTTAGATTGCTATATTACACACATTGTTTGGTTATGATAAAAAAAACTAGATTTTGATCGTGTAGATTCGGATTTAGATCTACGACCTAAATCTAAGTCTAAACTTTAGAAATTTTGATTCCGACATTATAATAAATAAAATTAGTAAAAAAATTAAATAGAATCAAAATTTAGAGAGAGTTCAGTTGATGGAGCTACCTTTATCATATCATATCTCTCTCTCTCTCTCTCTCTCTCTCTCTCTCTCTCTCTCCCTCCCCACGTTAATTTGGATGGGGTAAGAGACACATGCTGCCACCTCTTAATGGGGTAGCCAACAATCTTCATCTTGGCATTCCTCTTGTAAGTTGTAACTAATCTATTCAATTTCAGGAATTGAAGAATTCATTCCACCATTTTCCTCACCAGCCAGAGGCAGGTTGTATATAAAAAGTATAAGTGAAAGATCACATGAGACTTAAATGAAGATTACTGCATTGTCCAATCTAGAACCAAATTCTCATACATCTAAACATGTGGAATCAAAACCTTATCATTAAAAAAAGAAAAAGAAAAAGAAATGCAACACTTTCTAAGCAATCAATACTTTCACACATAAATTAGCAATGACAGAAACACAAAATTCTAAAAGTTTAAAATAAAGCTCGTTACATCATACTACCTCACCAACTATAACTTCATTTTTTTTAAAGGTTACATCATCAGCCATGTGAGAGTTTCATCACCTCAACATATGTAGTTAAGTCAATCACTTTATCAAACAAAAGATGTAAGTGCATATCACATCAGTACACATTAATGTAGCATGCATGTCCATATCCAAGAAATCATTCAATCCAGCTGAAATCTACTTAGATATGAAAAACATATTTAATCCATAAAGTAAGCCTAAAAAAATATAACACAAGCTATAACAGATAATAATCACCAAGCAAAGCTTGATAAAGCTTCCTCATGAAAGAACAGAATATCCAAATAATTAAACTAGCTACCTCCATATCATCAAAACATATAAAAGATCCATCTAATTCTCAACACACATCCAAAATCACTGCTTTTTAATGTTGTTGTGGATCAATGTCACCTGACTCCCCAAGTTCTCCAACACGTCGTAGGCATTTAGACTGCTCAGAAAGTCTGGCTGTGATTGCGAACCCTTATCTCATTCAGTTGAGATCATTTTATTTATAGTTAAAGTAATAGTTTCAAAACCTTGAGGAAGATGAGACACATGCTGATACAAGTATGCAGATAGAGGTACATGAGCAGGTGAAGCAGCCACTTGTAAGAAGGAATTTGCCGAAGGATCGCAGATTATCAGCGAGATATAGGGATAACTCAAATGTCGCATTTACCCTCGTTATAGACGAGGGAGATCTGTCTACTCTTGAAAAGACTCTTAATGAGCCGGATGCCGAAAATTGAAAAGTTTTGATGGATGATGAGATGGACTCCTTATACAAGAACGAGGTGTGAGAGCTGGTGAAGCTTCCTATCAGTCGTAAAGCGATCAGGGTTCAAGTGGATCTTTAAGAAGAAACATAATAGGTACAAGAAAAGGTTGGTAGAAAATGGATACGCTCAGAGAGAATATATCGAATTTATCGATATATTTGCACCAGTTGTGAAGCAAATATCTATTAAATTTGTGTTAGCATCAGTTATCCAATACGATCCCGAGCTAGAGCAGATGAATGTGAAGACCGCCTTCTTGCATGGGGAATTAGAAGAGCAGATTTACATGAAATAGTTGTGAGACCCATGCCTAAGCCTATACTGTTTCGTAGGCTTCCGCAGTCCTCCCGATCGAATTTCGGCGACCCGCGATGCGTAGACTGTATTTTCGTGTAACCTTGAGTCGTGTCTCGTATTCCAGAGTCGGCTCGACCTGAGACTTGCACCCTTGCGACCGCGTCTCGCACACCGAGGTGATACCCAGGCCAGGAGATGTGGGCCCATGTTCAGATGGAGGAAAACATCGGGCATTTGCAATCCCGAGAGAATCTATCAAATCAATTAAGCTAAGTACACTTCCCATCAACCCATACCTATCTCCTTCCCAAAATCAACAATACCCATACCTTTCCATCCCATCTCTTACACACCCATCACTCACCCATCACCCATCCCTCTCTCCTTACATTTCTCTCTCTCTCTCTCTCTCTCTCTCTCTCTCTAACCATTTCCAAGCATCAAAAGGAGGAAACGTCCATGGCTTCCATGGGAGAGAAGCTTTGTGTGGCCCACTCCCTACTACCTAATCCCACCCTCCAAAATCAATCTTAACCATTGAAATGCATTCCGTGGAGCTCTGGATCGCATCAGTGGAAGGAGGAGTCCAAGATCTAAAGGTGGGTGATTTTATCTATTTGATTTGTAATTTGAGGGCCCACATATGTGGGACCCATTTGATGTATGTATAGAGGGGCCCATAGTGGCGGGGCCCCTCCCACAACCATTCTCTCTCCCTCTCTCTCTTTCTTCTCTTCTTTCTCTTTTTATGATGTTGTGTGGCCCACCTGATGATGAATGTAGTATCCTGATCGTCCATCCAGTGGGACTTCCCTGCTGTCCAACTGGAGCCCCACCTTGCTGTCCATTTGGATAGGCCGTGGATAAAGGGAATCACAAATATCAACTGGATTCCTAGCTTAGCGAGCCTCACTGGCGTGTGGGAAATCCACACTATCCATCCGTTTTGAGTGCCCAGGGAGCCCTGACTGTTAAAACACATGGGCCCACCTTAAATATGTGTTTGATCCAGGCCATTCAGCAGGTCCAGCCACCCGGTTAAGCGGACCGTCCATTAGGTCCACCACTCTACTGGGCTGCCCGCCCACCAGACCGCCTACTGGCTTGTGTTGCAAGGCCATGCTGCCCACCGTATGTGGGGCCCACTCATGATGTATGGGGTCCCTATACACATAATGTACATGTCATCCGGGCCGTCCATCAGCGGGCCCCGATTTAGATTGGATCCAGCTGTTGCTGGAGTTGGTATCGTCTAGCCTCCAGTAGGCCTGGACGTCTGGAAAACATAAAAATCAGCTTGTTTGAAGCTGGTGGGTCCCACACGTGTGGACCCACCTTGATGATGTATCGAATCCACACCGTCCACGTAAGGATGGTGGGTCCCCGCTGCACGCAGCAGTTGCTGTTAATACAACAAGTTCCATGCGTCTGATCATAAGGTATGTGGTAATTTGAGCCGTTCGTTTGTGGGCCTCCATCATGAGGTATGTATTATATCCTAACCGTTCATCCATGTGGGACCCACACATGATGCTTATCCACACCGTCCAGTGGTCTGGATGGTGGGGACCACCTAGATTTATCTGTTTTCATCCAGGCCATCCAGGGCCTGGACGCTGGGTATCCTAAAAAAAAAAAGATAAAATAAAATAAATAATAACTAAAATTACGGTGAAGACGCTTTAGTTGAAGTAAGAATATGCCAATAGGTCCTGGAGGGGGGGTGAATAGGACTTTTTAAAATTTTATACTTATTAACAATCCTGTTAATCTAATCCTAAGTGATTAGGCATGAAGAGCATCGGGATATCATTAGAGTAACTCAAATGGCTTCCAAGCCAAATTGAGGATCCAATCACAAAGCTATTTGAATAATAAACATGAAACAGGTTATAGTCTATGATGGATGTGACTGTGTGTGAAGTGTGATCAAATATAAAAGCATTTAAAAAAATCACACAAATAATAAGAGACAAAGATCAATCACAAACATAGTCATTTTTATAGTGGTTTGACAACTTGTCTACTTCACTCCTGGTAGACGCACTTAACCCTTGAGTGTGCCGGATTTCACTAAGGAGGTTTCACAGTGTTTCACCTCAAACCTAAGGTTTTAAATCAGGTTCACCTTCAACCTTTACAACCTACATTGCGGCTGACTGTTTATGCTCCCTGAGCAAGGGTCAACACATTGCACCCAGTTTTAGGCACACTAGCCAAGGATCCACATAAGGAACCTTTGTTTATACTCTCACGAGTAAGGGTCAACACAACAAACCCGGTTTTAGGCACATTGGCTAAGGATCGACACAATGAACCTAACTGTTTATGCTCTCCATAGAACAAGGGTCAACACAAAGCACACACCACGTACACTCCCGCCGGATGCCTCCTATGAGGGCTTGCAAGAGTGAGAAACACCTTACACCCAATCCTAAAAAGGAATGATCACAAGTGTCCTCTGGACTCTAATTACTTACAAATAAGTGGATGAGTCCCATTCAGCACGTTGAAGAAGATCTCCTTGTTGATGAAGTCTATTAAATATTTTTCTATAGGAAGATAGATTGATTCCAGTCATCTATGCATTCAAGGTATCCCAGCTTAATGATTTGCCATTAAGGTAGTAGCTGAAGGATCCTTAAATGCAGAAGTTCATTCCCCAATCTACTCTATTGATGAGGGTGGATTAGAGGATGAAATCCCATGAGAGAAAGGGCTTTGAGTATATGATCTAAGGTAAAACACTCAAAAGCACTCTCTTCTTTCTCTACCAACAATAATAGACAAGTTCTCTTTATATAGGCAAAAGGTTCCAATAGATATAAAACGGTCATATTTATGACAGAGTTCGATATCATCGAGCAGGATCGATATCATTGAGCATATACTCTTGATTGTATCGACTTGCCGTTCGATGACACAAACTCAAATGTCATACGCTTTTGAACCCTTTTGCCAGCTGGACGATGGAATCGAAACACATGTCGATGTCATCGAATTTCGAACTTTGATATCATCGATGAGGTTCGATTCATCGACACTTTGAAAAATGAGAGAGACTTGCTATGAAATATTTGAGGTTTATAAGGGTGATCGAGGGATCTTCGAGATCATCGGAATTTAAATGTCGATGATATCGATAGCTGTGTCGAGGCATCGATAAATCCAAAAGATTTTCGTTTAGGCTTGCTAGACAGTTTCTGTCCCTGTTCGATACCATCGAAACCATACCGATATCATCGATATTTGAATATCGATTCTATCGAGTGACCCTCAATCATAAATAGACTACCCTAAATAATTGCTGGAAGATTAGGCGCCTATAATCGATAACATCGCGGGCCTTTCAATATCATCGAGATTTGAATTTCAATGGTATCGAGAAGGGCTTCGATATATCGATGCACATGTGATTTTCTTAAGTAAAAACAGGGGCAGCGGAGATCTGTCTGTCGATATTATCGAGTCACCTTCGATGAACTCGAGATTTAAATATTGATGATATTGATAGGTATATTGATACATTAATAAATCCGTCCAGAGATATATGTGGTTACTGGACATATTTTGTCCTCATTTCGATGATATCATTTAAGCATCAAGGACATCGACAACACAGGTCGATCATTTCGAGATGTGTATTGATAAAATCGACAAAACAAGAAAACTTAGAGATTTTCTGATTTTGAAAAAGTATTCTTGGCTAAAAAATCCTATGATGTTCCAACTTATTTTAAGGGTTTAAATACCTGGTGTTTTGAGACATGGGATGTGAGGCTTAGATTTACCTGTGGCGAGCTTGCACACATCCGGTTGAGGCAGATGCTTTGAATTGATCTTCATATGAGGCTCTGTAATCTAGCTGACTCAACACTCACGCTAATTGACAAACCAGGGCACTTTTAATAACAATAATTATAATAATAATAAAAATATAATTTTTTATATATATAATGCTATGGTGGGCCCCACGTGGGAGCCACCTGATTGTGGTAGATTGGCTGGTGCGTTTCAACACTAGCTATGTAGCTGCTGGAGATGCCAGCAATTTCCGTGGAGCCCACCTTTATTTTTTTTATGTCTTATCTATGCCATCTAACGGTGGACACCATCATGATGTATTTTTTTTCATCCACACTATCCAAATTGTGCTGGATGGTGTTAGACAGTATTTGGACTGCGCTGATTTACGTAGACAATGTTTGGATGACGCTGATTTACATAGACAATGTTTAGATAGCGCTGATTTACATAGACAATGTTTGGATGACACTGATTTACATAGACGATGTTTGAATGATGCTGATTTACTTGAGCAATGTTTGGACAGTGTGTTCACTCCCCAAGTATAGGGTTGTGATATAGTAATAAACTCGATAAGACTGAGGTCGAATCCCAAGGGACTGAAACTTGTACGTTATTTGAAATTAAGTAGAACTAGAACTAGACTAAGATGAAATCTAAATCAAATAAATTTAAGGAGTAATGGTGAAATATTTATCTAAAATTTAGAAAATTCAGGGAAAGGAAACTAGGGATTTAGAGGATACACTTGTAGAGATCAGGGAGATCTTATGTCTGCTTTAAGAACTCAACTGGACTTAGAGTCCCATCCTTATCCAGTTGGAGGGTGTAACCATGAAAATCAAACTGAACTTCCTTTGATCTAGTTTTCAAGAGATGAAAGGTATATGAATTAGAATGGATTCCATCACCAAACCATGCCCAAGAGACAAAACAAACAATAGAATTAAACTAATTAACAACCAATCATAAGATGTATGTAGTTTAGGAAGGATACCGTCATCCGACCATGCCCAGGAGACGATGGTGAACAACAGGGCTTCCTGACATCATACTCATCAAAAGGAAAAGGAAAAGGAAATACTCAAGCCATCGCAGATCTATTGTAATTTCAGCCACAACAAACCATTAAAAACTAAAGGTATTTCTTTAATATCAAACTAGAATCAAACATCAGTTCATAATATGAATCTAACCACAGAGATCTCCCATCACGCCACTAGCTTCACCTCTTAGCCTTAGCTAAGAGGTTTAGCTCGACATGATGAGGCTAACACTCTCTAAAAGCATAAGGAAAACAGGAAAATTACAAACTCTACTCCTTCTGTCTCGCCTCCTCTTGTATTCACGTTCACGTACCACAACCGGCTTAAGATTAGATCCCCCTCCTCTCTCACTCTTTCTCCTTTTTATAGCTGAGAAGGTCAGCTGGGAGTCGGTGCATGTGCGTAAATCCTTACTCAGCAACGTCCTGCGTATCACAGTAACAGAACTTCTTTCGGATGAAGATCTCGTCCACCTTGGAGTTCGTCTCTACATTCAACAGGTCAGGTCTGAGACAATTTTGTCCGGGCTTCCTGAAGTACAGTGTGGATCGGAGAGATAGCTCGCCATGGTGGCCCACAGTCGCCCGCAAAATGCGGACAACTTCCGGTTTCGGCGAACAGAGCTGCAAGAAACGAAAATTTTCGTTTTTGTGGCTGAGGTCGGTGGAGTCCACTTAGCGACTTCACACCTCATCAGATTCGGCCATTGGCTCTGTGGGATTGATTTAACACATCATTCCAATTTTGAAGAGGATGTGAACCTTTGGTGGGCCACCACGTGAATCAACGTCTGGTGAAAGCTCCAACAATAGCGATCTTATCTGTATGCATGATTGCAAGGAAGGTAGGGGTTTTAGTTAGACTTCTTGTCCGGACACAATGGACGGTTCGGATTGGCCATCCGATCACGATCAAGAAGGTCGTATGGCCCACGGCGATAGGACATCCGTTACGCACGTATGTGCGTATGGGGTTACGTTGGGATGCTCGGACGACCCTTGATCATATCTAGAGAAGAGATCCACTCCGTCCAATAGACTCATGTCGAAAAGCCGTTCGACCATGAGCATTTTTCTATTGAATTTGGTGTGACCCACCGAGTTTTCAGTAAACCATCTGAATTGTGTTTGCACGGTGAAAAATTGATCATGCTGCTCTCTTTAAATTCATTCTCCTAGGTCTGCATTATTTGGGCTGTTGGAGTCTACTGAACGGTCCAGATCGTCCTGAAGACCTCAGATGGTGGCCCACTACAAGATCACAGCCGTCCGTTTCCTTGAAACAGAGCCTTCTCTGTTGCGTGCAGCAAATTGCGGTCAAACAGCATTTGACTGCTCGTGTTAGTTCAATGCACAGCACGTGCACAATCGACTATACACTCCTAGCATGCAAAGTGGGTCTCGCATTGATGTATATGTGAAATCTGATTCGTCCATCTGTTGTCCCATCTCAGTTATGGGATTGAGACCAAAAGTGAAGCATATCCAGATGTTAGATGGGCCACAAATCGACGATTTCTGGGCTGATCTGTCTGTTAGGCTACTTCCACCAGGATCAATGGGTCACATTTTATGTGTACGATTTATTTATGGTCCTCAGGTCATGTATGAGGTTTCGAGTCGAACATATGGTGGAAGCCCTGTGATCTTGCATTCTGGACCAATTTCGAGCCACTTGAGCTTCAGTTTCTCAATTTTCTTGAATCTTTAGATTGCAAATCTGTCGATCTTGATCTCCTGGGGTCCGTCCCTTGCCTTGGTGAATTCAGACTGTCAAATCCATGCTTTTAGTATCCTTTTTCAGTCCAAGTTCCTAAATACACCTTGCATCACAAACACGATTAAATTAAGCCATTTAAATAGTACCATGTTCGTAAATCCAGGCAATAACTGGGGTCTAATATGCAATATTTGACCCTCAATACAGTGCTGATCACCGTTAGTGGGCCATGTACCCCATGGAATGATAGTGTATAGTGATACACATGTTACACCTGCAACTAATGAAATGATTTTAGATATAATCCAACGCCCACTTGTGATGTATATTGAGGCCCACCTGTTAGGTATTTAAGATCCACTTGTGATGTATATGTAGCCCATGTATGCGGCCCTCTTGATGTATAAAGGGGCCCATTAGTGCGGCCCATTGATGCAGCCCACTATGATGTACATGAGGCCCAAAGTGATGTATACCCGACCCATATGATGGGGCCCACCTACTTGAATCTGAGGCCTATGGGCAAGACCCATTAAGATGTATTTGAAGCCCATGGACAAGGCCCATTACGATACGTATTAGGCCTATGGGCAAGGCATATTATGATACGTATTAGGCTTGTGGGCAAGGCCCATTGTGATATGTATTAGGTCCATAGGCAAGGCCTATTGTGATATGTATTAGGCCCATGACGCGTGGCCCATTTGATATATTCGAGACTTAGATACGTGGCCCATGTGATGCATTCGAGACCCATGTGTAGGGCCCATATGTTATGTATTTGAGGCCCATGAGCAGGGCCCACTTGTTGTTTATATGAGGTCCATTGGTGCTGCCCATATGTTATGGCCCATTTGATGCATGCCCATTGGTGTGGCCCATATGATGTGGCCCATTTGATGCATGTTAGCCCGTTGGTGCGGCCCATGTAATGCGGCCCACTTGATGTATATGAGACCCTTGTGTAAGGCCCATTGAGATTGTATACAGCCCATTGTGTTGTGTATGAAACCTTTGTGTGAGGCCACGGGCCCACTATATGTTCGGCCCTATGTGGACCACTTCTTGGGAGCAATGTTGGTTAAATGTCCACATTGATGGGCAATGATGGTTAAAGGTCCACATTATGACCTTCCCTTAAGCTTGGTTAGGCCCATTTTCATCATTCTCTAGTGGGTTAACCTAAATTATTAGGCCCCATTGATATTGCTTGTTCCATCATCGGCCATCCATCTATGGACCCCGCCTTGCGTTGAGATCGATTACCGATTTCGATTCCGATTAACGAGGCTGATTCTGATTATCGAGACCGATTTTGATTGTCGAGGCCTATTATGGAGGCCGATTCTGATTCTGGTTATCGAGGCCGATTATCAAGGCCGATTCTGATTGTCGAAACTGATTCTGATTATCGAGGCCGATTCTATTTGTCGAGGCGATTAACAAGGCCGATTCTGATTATCGAGGCCGATTCTGATTGTCGAGGCCGATTCTGATTGCTGAGGGTGATTGTTGAGACCCATATGATGTATATACGGCCCGTAGTTGAGACCCATTGTGATGTGTTTGAGGCCCAATGCGATGTATATGCGGCCCGTGTTTAAGGCCCAATGTGCTGTATATGTGGCCCGTATTTAAGGTCTGTTGGGATGTGTATTCAGCCCATGTTTAAGGCATAATGTGATGAATATGAGGTTTATGTGATGAGGCTCATTGTGATGCATTTGAGGGCCAGGTGATGAAGCCCATTGTAATGTATATTAGGCCCTTGTGCGAGGCCATGGGTCCACTATATGTTAGGCTCTATGTGGGCCATTCCTTGGGGGCAATGTTGGTTAAATATCCACATTATCGAGGTCAATTGTTGATACCAATTATTAATATCGATTATGAGTATGTGAAAATATAGCATCATGATATATGACCATATGCATCATCTGCATATTTGTTATGAGATGTGGTTGGCTATTGCATATGTCATTGGGCAGGTTGTTATGAGATTCCCTGATAGGCGGAGGTTATCTCACATGAGTACACGGTATATGCAGGATTGATGTATGACTGGATTGTATGACTCATGCATCTTACATTGTGTGTTGTGACTACTGTACGCCCTAGCGATATCAGGGTCATGGCCTCCACAGGCATATCATGGATGACTAGATGGGACACCGAAAATATTTGGTTATAACATATGAGGGTCATAGATGTCTTTAGGTGAAAATTCCTAAACTTCCGTAGCCAGGAGACGCCCCAACATCGAGACTGAGTGGATATATATGAGCGCATTGGGGCCGAATACCAGGAAGTCCCGTCTCTCACTGTGTCGTGCGGTTTGAAGGGGGTGTGGCCTTACCCGCCCAAGAGTAGGGGGCATTGCTAGGCTAAGTTTGACCAGCTCATTAATAAGTCCGCTATCGACATGCCGGGTAGATATTGATTGACTACTGGCTAGGCGGATGGTGAGGTCTCTTCCATTTACATGGTCGTACGTCAGTGGGCAGCAATTTGCATGTAGAGTGTACTAGACCTCGGTGATGACCTCAGAGAGGAACCGTACTAATATGTAGACTTATTGAGCAGGAGTTATGCATACTCATTCATTCATTCATTCACTATCCACTCGGGCTGGTGGTGCATAACTATTTGTTACGTATACCTTCGCAATGGCCAGAATTTCTGTTGGGGTGCGTGACTAACCTGAGATTAGGAGTTTACCACATTGAGTCTGACTATCCAAATTTAGGTATGAGACTGGCTTGGATAGAATTCCCTTATGATGGACCCCATAGCCTGCGACACCACGTACTATCATCCCGACTTCACTCTAGCTTGGTCATTTCATTCGCACTGCATATTGCATTGCATCCGCTGCATCGGTATTTTAGGTTGCCATGTTTCTACATTTATATGGCCTAGATATGACTGACGGTATTCATGGACTCATCAGGATTTGCATATTTCTTTGCATCCTCAGTATATGATATTGGTTGCTTACGTTTTCACATCGCATAGCCTTGATATGGCCATTTGCATTTATGTCTTACATCGCATAACCTTGGTACGGCTGATAGCATTCATAGATTTACTAGTATATTTTTGCTTACTCTGATATCTATGTGCTTAGCACTTACCTTGAGCACACATTTACACTACCCTCTAAGCTTTCTATAATCTTATGCACGATAGATGCGTACCGGTGGCATAGGGTTGCAGTAGCGTCGAGCTTGGAGCGTGTAGCCGTCTTGTGGAGCTTTGATTGTTGATATATGTATTTTCTTTTTAGCACTGTATTCAAATGTTTATATTAGTGGATATGTGATGATGATGTTGCCTTTATGATTTGAGTATACTTGTGGTTATGCTTCTTATAAGACAAATGTACGTTGGAAAATCCTCCTTGTATGATTCCAGGATTGAAACCTGGCATATGGATGCTCGGATCCGAGAATGGGGTACTACAGAGGCTGTCGGCACTGGATTCGGTAATCAGGAATTTTATGTGCCCGATTTCCTGGTTTGGGGCGTGATAGAAGATGGTATCAGAGCATAACTTGGGAATATCTGAAGATAACATCACATATCTGCTAATAGTTATCCTGCACTCTATAATTGTTGAGAACTTAGAATGGTTAGATTCCCGAGTTTGAATAACCTAGAAACTTTCTGATATAGCTCCCTATCGTTTAGATTGTGAGGCTGCATAGTATTTCTGTTTCAAACATTTTTTTATCCGGGATCTGAGGATTAGTGGTGTTGTTATAGCGTTGATGATGCGTCTTGGGAGGGCGAGGTTAAGATTAGAGAGTGCTGTCTTCATCCTTTTATGCCTTGACATATACACTTGATAGTGTTTTCTCTTCCCTTGTTTGTTCTGTAAATTTCTTGGATATATGATTATGTTGGTATGTTGTATTCTGATAGGATTTTCCTCCCATGGTGAGCTCTATATTGGTTGCATCGTGATTTAAATTTCGAGGATGAAATTTTAATTAGGAAAGGAGAGCTATGAGACCCGTGTCCTATCCTGTACTATTGTGTAGGCTTCCGCTGTCCTCCCGGTTGAATTCCTGCGACTCGTGATGCTTAGACTACATTTGCGCTAACTCTAAGTCATGTCCCATATTCCAAAGTCAGCTCAACCTGAGACTTGTACCTTTACGACCGTGTCGTTCCCGCGGTTCTGACGCCGCGTCTCGCACGCCGAGGTGATACTCAGGCCAGGAGATGTGGGCCCGCATTCAATTCGAGAAAAATGCCGCGCATTTGCAATCCCGAGAGAATCTATCAAATCAATCAATCAAGTCAAGTACACTTCCCATCAACTCATACCTCTCTCTTTCCCAAAGTCAACAGTACCCATACCTTTCCATCCCATCTCTTACACACCCATCACTCACCCATCACCCATCCCTCTCACCTTACATCTCTCTCTCTCTCTCTCTCTCTCTCTCTTTTTCTCTATTTTCAAGCAAACCCCAAGCAACCCAACGTCCAAGAAAGAGAGCTCCATGAGAGAGAAGCTTTGTGTGGCCCACTCCCTACCACCCAATCCCACCCTCCAAAATCAATCTTAACCGTTGAAATGCATTTCGTGGAGCTCTGGATCGCATCAATGGAAGGAGGAGTCCAAGATCTAAAGGTGGGTGATTTTATTTATTTAATTTGTGATTTGAGGGCCCACATACGTGGGACCCATTTGATGTATGTATAGAGGGGCCCATAGTGGCCGGGGCCCCTCCCACAACCATTCTCTCTCCCTCTCTCTCTTTCTTCTCTCCTTTCTCTTTTTATGATGTTGTGTGGCCCACCTGATGATGAATGTAGTATCCCGACTGTCCATCCAGTGGGATGTCCCTGCTGTCCAACTAGGGCCTCACCTTGCTGTTCATTTGGATAGGTCGTGGATAAAGGGAATCACAAATATCAACTGGATTCCTAGCTTAACGGGCCTCACTGGCGTGTGGGAAATCCACACTCTCCATCTGTTTTGAGTGCCCAGGGAGCCCTGACCGTTAAAACACATGGGCCCACCTTAAATATGTGTTTGATCCAGGCCATTCAGTAGGTCCAGCCACCCGGTTAAGCGGACCGTCCATTAGGTCCACCACTCTGCTGGGCTGCCCGCCCACCAGACGGCCTACTGGCCTGTGTTGCAAGGCCATGCTGCCCACCGTATGTGGGGCCCACTCATGATGTATGGGGTCCCTATACGCATAATGTACATGTCATCCGGGCCGTCCATCAGCGGGCCCTGGTGTGGATTGGATTCAGTTGTTGCTGGAGTTGGTAGCGTCCAGCCTCCAGCAGGCCTGGACGTTTGGAAAACATAAAAATCAGCTTGTTTGAAGCTGGTCTGTCCCACACATGTGGACCCACCTTGATGATGTATCAGATCCACACCATCTAAGTAAGGACGGTGGGTCCCCCGCTGCATGCAGCAACTACTGTTGATACAGCAAGTTCCGTGCGTCCGATCATAAGGTATGTGGTATATCTGAGCCATCCGTCTGTGGGCCTCCATCATGAGGTATGTATTATATACTAACCGTTCATCCGTGTGGGACCCACACGTGATGCTTATCTACACCGTCCAGTGGTCTGGATGGTGGGGACCACCTAGATTTATGTGTTTTCATCCAGGCTGTCCAGGGCTTGGATGTTGGGTATCCTGAAAAAAAAAGATAAAATAAAATAAATAATAATAATAAAAATAATTTTTTTATATAATGCTATGGTGGGCCCCATGTGGGACCCACCTGATTGTGGCTGATTGGCTGGTGCGTTTCAACACCAGCTATGTAGCTGCTGGAGCGCCAACAATTTTCGTGGAGCCCACCTTTATTTTTTTTTTATGTCTTATCTATGCCATCCAACGGTGGACACCATCATGATGTATTTTTTTTCATCCACACATCCAGATTGTGCTGGACGGTGCTGGACAGTATTTGGACTGCACTGATTTACGTAGATAATGTTTAGACGACGCTGATTTACATAGACAATATTTGGATGCCGTTGATTTACATAGACAATGTTTGGATGGCGCTGATTTACATAGACGATGTTTGAATGGTGCTGATTTGCTTGGGCAATGTTTAGACAGTGCTGATCACCATTAGTGGGCCATGTGCCCCATGGAATGATAGTGTATAGTGATACACATGTTACACCTGCAACCAATGAAATAATTTTCGATGTAATCCAAGGCCCACCTGTGATGTATATTGAGGCCCACCTATTAGGTATTTAAGACCCACCTGTGATGTAAATGTAGCCCATGTATGCGGCCCTCTTGATGTATAAAGGGTCCCATTGGTGCGGCCCACTATGCTATACATGAGGCCTAGGTTTGAGGCCCAAAGTGATGTATACCCGGCCCATATGATGGGGCCCACCTGCTTGAATCTGAGGCCCATGGGCAAGGCCCATTGAGATGTATTCGAAGCCCATGAGCAAGGCCCATTACGATACGTATTAGGCCGATGGGCAAGGCCCATTATGATATGTATTAGGTGCATGGGCAAGGCCCATTGTGATATGTATTAGGTCCATGACATGTGACCGTTTTGATATATTCGAGACCCAGATACGTGGCCCATTTGATGAATTCGAGACCCATGTGTAGGGTCCACATGTTATGTATTTGAGGCCCATGAGTAGGGCTCACCTGTTGTGTATATGAGGTCTATTGGTGCGGCCCATATGTTGTGGCTCATTTGATACATGTTGGCCCATTGGTGCGGCCCATATGATGTGACCCATTTAATGCATGTTGGCCCGTTGGTGCGGCCCACTTGATGTATATGAGACCCTTGTGTAAGGCTCATTGAGATTGTATGCAGCCCATTGTATTATGTATGAGGCCTTTGTGTGAGGCCATGGGCCCACTATATGTTCGGCCCTATGTGGACCACTTCTTGGAGCAATGTTAGTTAAATGTCCACATTGATGGGCAATGATGGTTAAAGGTCCACATTGTGACCTTCCCTTAAGCATTGTTAGGCCCATTCTCATCATTATCTAATGGGTTAACCCAAATTATTGGACCCATTGATATTGCTTATTCCATCATTGGCCGTTTATCTATGGACCCAGCCTTGCGTCGAGATCGATTACCCATCCCAATTCTGATTAACAAGGCTGATTCTGAATGTCGAGGCCTATTATTGAGGCCGATTCCGATTCCAGTTATCGAGGCCGATTCTGATTGTGAAGACTAATTCTGATTGTCAAGGCCGATTGTCGAGGCCGATTTCATTTGTCGAGACCGATTAACGAGGCCGATTTCGATTGTCGAGGCCGATTCCGATTGTCAAGGCCGATTTCGTTTGACGAGGCCAATTCCGATTATTGAGGCCGATTCCGATTGTCGAAGTCAATTATCGAGGCCGATTTCGATTGCTGAGGGCGATTGTCGAGACCCATATGATGTATATGCGAACCGTAGTTGAGACCCATTGTGATGTGTTTGAGGCCCAATGTGATGTATATGTAGTTCGTATTTGAGGCTCGTTGGGATATGTATTCAGCCCGTGTTTTAAGGCCTAATGTGATGAATATGAGGTATATGTGATGAGGCCCATTGTGATGCATTTGAGGGCCAGGCGATGAACCCCATTGTGATGTATATTAGGCCCTTGTGCGAGGCCATGGGTCCACTATATGTTAGGCTCTATGTGGGTCATTCCTTGGGGGCAATGTTGGTTAAATGTCCACATTGTCGAGGCTGATTGTTGATACCGGTTATTAATACTGATTATGAGTATGTGACAGCATAACATCATGATACATGCCCATACACATCATCTGTTTGTTTGTTATGAGATGTGGTTGACCATTACATATGTCATTGGATAGGTTGTTATGAGACTCCCTGATGGGCAGAGGTTATCTCACATGAGCTCACGGTATGCACAGGATTAATGCATGACTGAATTGTATGACTCATGCATCTTGCATCGTGTATTGTGACTACTATATGCACTATCTATATTAGGGCCATAGCCTCCATAGGCATATCATGGATGGCTAGATGGAACACCGAAAATATTTGGTTCTAGCATACGGGAGCCATAGATGTCCCTAGGTAAAAGTCCCTAAACCTCTGTGGCCAGGAGAAGCCCCAACGTCGAGACCGAGTGAATATATATGATTGCATGAGGGCCGAATACCAGGAGGCCATGTGTCACACCCCAAACTCAGAAAACGTGCTCACAAAATTCTCGATCGCCAAATTCAGTGCCGATAGCCTCTGTAATGCCCCATTCTTGGCTCCCGACATTCATATGCCAGATTCCGATCCTGGGATCCTATAAGGAGGATTTTCAGTATGATTTTTTTATAATGGAGCATAACCACAAGCATAATCAAGTCACAAAACAACATCACTACATATCTACTATATCAAAAACTTTAAGTACAATACGGAAAGGAAAATACAAAGTGATCAAAAGACTCTAAAATAATCTGATGCACGCTCCTGTCTCAGCGCTGCTGCGATCCAATGCCACTTGCACGCAACGGTTGTGCATAAGCTTACAAAAGCTTAGAGGGTGGTGTAAGTATATGCACAAGACAAGTGCCAAGTATACAGTATCAGAGTAATGTAGAAATATGCTGATAAGTTCATGAATACTATTAGCCGTACTAAGGCTATTTGATGCAAGACATAAATGCTATCGGCCATACCAAGGCCATGCGATGCGAGATATGAATGCTATCGGCCATACCAAGGCCATGTGATGCGAAGCCTACGTAGCCAAATATCATATGCGAGATGCAATACAAGCATGCCAATCTTCATCAAGTACATATATCAGTACAGTCCCTCTCTGGGATATCACCGGGTCTAGTACACTCCACACTGACTGCCGCCTCCCTAGCTGCACAGCCCAGTGAGTGGAATAAACCACAACTCGTTGATAGCGGACTCATTTGTGAGTTGGTCAAACTCAGCCTAGTTACAACCCCCTCACTTGGGCGGATAAGGCCACACCCCCTTCCAACCGACCACGACACAGTGAGAGATGTGACCTACTGGTATTCGACACTCGGGTACTCGTGTATCCACTCAGTCTAGACGTTGGAACATCTCCTTGTACCAAAAAGGTTCTGAGACTTTCACCCAAAGACATCCTAAGTGCCCATAGTACTAGAACCAAGTATTTTCGGTATCCGATATAGCCATCCACGATGTGCCTGTGAAGGCCACGACCCTAATGTCACTATGGCGTATAATGATCACAACACAAATGCAAGATGCATAAATCACGCTATCCAGTCATACAGCAATCCTACGCGTACCACTCGCTCATGTGGGTAACTCCTATCAATGAGTCTCGTAAATGTCCAAGCCCAACGACATATGCTATGATCAGTCACTATTTATATCAAGCATACATATGATGCATATGGCATGAGTCATGGAATTATACTAAGCATGTTATAAAGTGATGAACTATCCTCACAACGAAGATGGGCCTAGACGACCTATACACAATAAGTATGGGCCTATCAATAGGCCCTAGTGAAAGTTACAATGCGGACATTTAACCAACATTATTCTTACAATGTGGACGTCAAACCATCATTGCTTCCAAGGCACGACTTGTCATAAACATCATTACACAAACCATGGTGGAATCACGCATTGCAATGGACCTTATATACATTTCATTAAGCCTTAAATATATCAAATGGGCCACATCACATGGCCTTATATTCATCAAGTGGGCCACATCAATGGGCTTTATGTACATTGCAATGGGCCATAACCCGTGGGCCTTGAATACATCACAATAGGCCCTCATATGGAAAGTGAGCCACATCACATGGGCCATATGTACATCAAATGGGCCACACCAATGGGCCTCATATATATCAAATGGGCCACACCCAAATATAAGTGGTGATAATGATTTCCACCATTAAAATTCCCAAGGCCCACCATATCATTTATTTCCCATCTAATCTGATCATAAGGTCACACAGACCTGAATTAAGAGGAAAAACAAATTTCATACTGATTCAAAACTTCTGCACTCCCAATGGATTTCAATGGTAGACGTTCAATCCTCACAGTGCAGTGTGGTCCACTTGATAAATAGATCTGTCTTATTTTTAGTCTCAAGCCTCAAAATTATCTTTCAAAAAGTATGGATACAACACATGCATCATGGTGGGTCCCATAGGGATGGACGACATAGATAAAGTACATACCTCATGTTGGGGTTCACACTGATGGAAGGTGTGGATTATAATACATACATCAATGGGTCTCACATGGGGCCCATCATAACATTTATCTACCATTCAATCTGTTAATAAGGTCATAGGGACCTAAATGAAGAGGAAAAAAAATTATATTGATCCAAAACTTCTGGACCACAGGAGTTTCAACGGTAGACGTTCAATCATCACTGTTCCTGTGACATGGAACACCTGAGCTCCATGGCTGATATATTTTTTTTTTTTTGGGGGGGGGGGGGCACTGCCCTAAGGGGTTATTAAATGCACGGTGTTGATGTTCTCACACATCACAGTGGGGCCCACAGTTGGGACCCCTTGCCCGTCTGTCCACAGTGCAGTAGCGCAGGACGCTGCTGCAGCGTCTTCTGGATGAGCAACAACGCCTGCTGTTGTTTCATGTTTTTTTTTTCTTTTGAAAAAAATTATTTTTTCAAGGTTTTTCCTAGGTGGGGTCCGCATCAGGTGAATTCATTCCATCTATTGGATTCTATTGCTCAAGACCGTCCAAATGAGCCCAATATTCGATGGGTTTCGATGCATAGAAACATCAGAGTGGTCCTAATAGCCTTTAACGGTCAATATTGTTGTTTTCTATGGTATGGCCCGCTTGATTATTGGATTGGCCTCATATTTCGGGTCAACGCCTAAAGTGAGCTGGGGAATGGAATGGACAACGTGGATTAGACTCATACATCAAGGTAAGGCCTGTATGAGCGGCCCACCAAAAACTTGTTGAATCAAGCTGATTTTTTTTTGTTTTGGTTAGCTGGTCAGCACACCACACGGCCAGTTCACACTTCATTGTGTGCCACGCTAGTGTCCCTGGACGCTGGATGGTTTGCATACAACACATATAAAGGTGGGCCCCACTTATGGACATGTTGCCCAGGTGGGCCACCCAAATGGCTGGATGGTGTGGATGGAACATACATCAAGGTGGGATCCATCATCACATAAAAATGAAAAAGAGAGGGGGCGAGAGAGAGAGAGAGAGGGACACATGTGATGGAGGGACCCTGATACTATGGGCCCTCCCTTTCCATACATTCAATCATACATTAAGTGGGTCCCAATACATGTGGGCTCACCAAATTAAAAATCAATGGTGGAGATTCCTTCTCCACCAAAATGGAAGGTCTAGATGACCCCTTCAAGCTAGAAGAGTAAACATCATGATGATGTCCATGGAGATTGGCCCCATCATAGAATGATCATGTGAATCATAGTGGACCAACGGCCACATCTAGGGTCCAAAGTGAGATCCATACCATTAATCGGTAGGCCCTACTTGGTCCATCATCAAAATATAAAAAATCTAGGCCTATAAAACACCCATCGTTCGATCTTCTTGGTCCGATAGTACGCCAAACTCCTTGTGTCTCACTTTAATGGAAGATAATGAGAAATGAAGGGCTAGGATGATGGATTTTGGGATAGGAAGTGGGCCACACAACACACTCTTTTCTCTCTTGGAAGTGCTTCGACGTGCACCTCCTTGGTTGCTTGGAAAATGTGAAGAGAAAGAGAGAGAGAGAGAGAGAGAGAGAGAGAGAGAGAGAGAGTGGTTGTAAGAGAGGTAATGGGTGTGATAGATGTACTTGACATGTATGGGTGTGTAAAGAGAGAGAGAGATGACTTTGAGGTTGCTCTTGTACTTGACATGAGGTGATTGATTGATTAATTAATTGATGGGACATGTTGTAGAGATTCTCTTGGGATTGCAAATACGCGGTGCTTTCTCGAACTGAACACGGGCCCACATCTCCTAGCCAAGGAATCGAATTGGGGTGCAAGACGTGGCGTTGGAACCACGATGATGGTGCGGTCGCAGTGGTACAAGTCTCAGATTGAGCTGACTTAGATCTACCAGATACGACTTAGGGTCATGCGTAAACATTGATCATAGGTCGCGGGTTGTCGAAATTCAATGGGAAGAATCTCGAAAGTCTACGAAATGGTACGGACTAGGATACAGGCCTTACACTACGTCTCTCACTGTGTCGTGGTCGGTTGGGAGGGGGTGTGGCCTTACCCGCCGGAGAGTAGGGGGCATTGCTAGGGTAAGTTTGACCAACTCGTGAATGGTCCGTTATCGACCACTGAGTAGATATTGGCTGACTACTGCCTAGGCGGATGGTGAGGTTTCTTCCACTTGCACGGTCACGCATCAGTGGGCGGCAAATTGCATGTAGAGTGTATTAAATCTTGGTGATGATCCCAGAGAGGAACCGTACTGATATGTGAACTTACTGAGTAGGAATTACATACTCATTCATTCATTCATTCACTAACCACTCGGACTAGTGGTGTGTAACTATTTGTTACGTGTACCTTCGTAATGACTAGGATTTCGGTTGGTGTACGCAACTAACCTGAGATCAAGAGTTTACCACATTAAGTCTGACTATCCAAAATTAGGTATGGGACTGGCTTAGATAGAATTCCATTGTAATGGACCCCATAGCCTGTGACACTACGTACTATCATCCCGACTTCACTCCAACTTGGTCATTTCATTCGCATCGCATATTGCATTGCATCCGCTGCATTTTACATTTTGGGTTGCCATGTTTCTACATTTATATGGCCTAGATACGGCTGACGGTATTCATGAACTCATCAGGATTTGCATATTGCTTTGCATCCTCAGTATATGATATTGGCTACTTACGTTTTCGTATCGCATAGCCTTGATATGGCCATTAGCATTCATGCCTTACATCACATAACCTTGGTACGGCTCATAGCATTCATGGATTTACCAGTATATTTTTGCTTACTCTGATATCTATGTATGTAACGCCCTGAAAATGGGGGGTCAAGTAAAAGTCCAATTCCTGAGTTCCAACGCATCACTTATGCAACATATTTAATGATGATTAAATGTTTTCTATATTAGTGCATAAAACATGAATAAGATTAAGCCAAATCAGCAAAACATAATCCAGGGACAGTTGTAATATGCAAGCGGAAGACTAAAACGAATACGTATAACTTTATAAACCAGTATAAGTCCCCAAAGTATGTACGCATTGCCAGGTCAATAATTACATGTATTGTTTCATATTACAAAATGTCAAAAATGTAATAGTCCACTACAAATATAACCCTGAAGCCTCGCCGATCAGAACGGTCTATACGAACCCACCTGAAAACTACATATATGAGAAGACATCCTCATTATCGACAAAGTCTGCCTCCACCTCATCAGTCGAGTCTCCATCTGCACTAAGACAGAGTCTGGTTGCTGTGTACAATACCATCCCGTAACGTGGGAGTGAGTGATTAACTCAGTGGAATAATAAAGCAAAGGTTAACATGTTATCAATTCAGTCAAGTATCAATGATAAAGCAATACAATCAAACATTCCTAAGTACTTTGGTTAATGCAAGAATGGTATGAATAAATGATGCATGCCCTCGCTTGCACTCCCTCTGCGATCTTCATCTAACGGTTGCACATGTCAGTCACTTCCTCAGTGCTCTGCCCAATGCCAAATGGCATATGCAGTGCGGTGCATAAACATGATTACCAAGTTCTTATTAGTTCTTTTTATACAGTAGGATTGGGAAGCTAAGGTACCTCCCTATATCAATTCCTAAACGATGATCCAATCTAGGGTCGTCAATCCTAGTAAATCTCATACGATGTTACGGTTCTAGGTTGCTGTAAAGGGCTCGTCACCTTATCAGTGCAGGCCTAGTGTACTCCTGTTGCTACGTAAGGGTTCGTCGCCTCTATGCAGTTTTAGCGTATACTCGAGGTCACTACAAAGGGCTCGTCACCTTATCAGTGTAGGCTGACAGCTCGAATACAGTGTCCCATACCACCGTATTAGGCTCACGAGTCTGGGTTGCTCACTGGTCACTACGGGGAGGCTCGTCACCCCAGCGTAGGCTGACAGCTCGACCACGGTGTCCCATACCACCATGCCTGGCTCATGAGTCTTAGCAGATTGAGGTACCAAGATTTTAAAGGGTTTTCACTGGTGAGTTTGGTACCTTAGATTTAAGCAGTAGCGTCCACACATGGTGAACATACATCGGGTCAATCGGGTTCTTGACGAGCTCGACTAGTACGAGCACATGTTGAGTTGATCGACATGGAGTGCGTAAGTACTCTGTGTGGCCTAACCACTGCCGACATCCCAAGTACGGCTCAGATTCATCGATCACGTCCTATGTGGTGAAACAACCTCAACCACCTATTCAGTGCCTGTTACCGATTGCCTGGACTATTCTGTAGTCCCAAACATATTCAATTATAACAGATAATCATACAAGCTAATCCGAATAGTAATGGACTAACAATTCCAATCATACAAATATGTGAGCATGTGATGGATTTCAACTTAAACAAGAATTCACACATATGTAATCCCTAAGTAAAACAGACAAGAATGTAAGTTACATGGAGGAAATCATACACAACGTTAAGATAGTTGAGAATCTCTTCTCAACGCCCATATAAAGTACAATATATAACACACTTGTTCATTCAGACATTTCTACAAACACTTAAAGTACATATTTCGACATACATGATGTATGTTGGTGATAGCACGTCTTAAGGCAAATCCTTTTGCCTAGGAGTTGTTACACATACAACTAGCATAACCACACAACAATTAATCATGGTAAACACACGTTCAAATTCCATACGTATACGACCCTGTCTACAAATACATGGAATACCCTAAACTTATAGTTCATATATATTTGAAACGTGAAACAAACATCGCATTTGGCATGTGAAATAGCACCCACATCAGTAATAAACCATTAACCGACATTGAAAGCCTTGAAAACCATAACCTATACGTTTAGAGTCCGCACCTTTCGTCGGTAGACTCATAGTGAACTCAGTTTTAAAAGTTAAGTCTTGTCTATAACATCACAATAACCTATATCAGGGAATAGGTCAGCTATTTCATCTATTACAATAGTTGAAAACCCAAAAACAAGTTAGGATTAGGTTTTCTTACCCAAGAACGAATTAGAATCGCTGGAATAGTGATGTAGATGCGGTAGTTAAGGCCGAGGAGCAATAGGATCGAATCTCAAGAGGAATCTCCAACTCTCTTTCTCACTTTCTCTCTTTTCCCTTCTCTTTTGTCTTCTCTCTCCCATAGGGTTTCTCAAATTCGTATGGGGTGAGAGAGAGAGGGTTTAAGGTCCTTATATAGGCCCAGGTTTGATGGAAATGGCCCCAGGGCCAAAGTATACTTAGGTTATATCCAATTACGGACTGTTCCGGTCCAACGGAGCACTTCTGGTGGCTCCTTTTCCATGTGCGGTCGGACTTAAGCTCCATGACCATGGATCTAGGTCAGGCTGAGTTTTTGTTCTGATCGGATTTACAGATCAGCCGTGGCGGACCAGTTTCAGTTCAACGGTCACGGTCACTTGATCAGGGTCACAAGTACACCGACATGTGTGGGACATTTCTCCTGATCCGAGGGTGTATTTGGGTTAGATTCTGACGGTCTGAATCCTTATATTTGGCCCGCAAGCGACACGACTCAGATTACTTAAATTCAAGATTTACTTCTAAATATATTCACATTTCTCATACACTTTGCTCCAGGCTCAAGTTGTGCATTTCTAGACACAATTAGGACTTGATTTCCGAGTGGGTTGTCAAGTCCAGTAATGCGGTCGTATCCGTACAGTTTCGGGGTAATCGAACTTTCGACGTGTGGTCCAAGTCCGATACGAAGTTTCAGGATGCTCCCGAGAGTAACCGGGTTTAGGGATGGATTCTAAATTTCAGAGTAATGTAACGTCAATGATTCTGTACGTTTTGGATCTTACAGATCATATTTAAAGTAATTAGTATTAATTTCACAAGCACTCTAGTTTAGCACTTGCTAATATTAACCTAATTTTTAAAGGTTTCGGTCCTGGGTGATTTCTGCCTGAGGTGATACTCAGGTCTTTGTACGAATTTTTTCGAGACGTTACAATCTACCCCCCTTAAAGAAAAATTTCATCCTCGAAATTAGTACCTTTTCGTACTCCTCGAGAATCTAAGGGTAGTTCTTTCGAACCTCGGCTTCTATTTCCCAAGTGGCCTCTTCTTCCGTGTGATGTGTCCACAACACTTTCACAAATGGAATAACTTTACTACGCAACACCTGTTCCTTCCTGTTTAGGATACGCGTCGGTCGCAGTATATATGTAGCATCCTCACTCAACTGCACCTGCTCCCATTTGATAATGTGGGAAGGATCGGGAACGTATTTCTTCAGCATAAAAATATGAAACACTTTATACATGCCCGCAAGTGGTGTGGGTAAAGCAAGGCGGTACGCTACCGCACTCACTCGATCAAGTATCTGGAATGAGCCAATGAATCGAGGCGTAAGCTTCCCTTTCATGCCAAACCGAAGGACTCCCTTCATAGGGAAAACCCTGAGAAATACACGGTCTCTAACCTTGAACTCTAGCGGTCACCGCCTTGTATCGGCGTAGCTCTTCTGTCTGCTCTGCACTGTCAGAAGTCGGCGCCTAATAATGTCGACTTTCTCTGAAGTCGCCTGAACGAACTTCGGGCTAATCAAGCTCTTCTCGCTAACCTCTGCTCAGCAATGCGATGCCCTGTACGGATGCCTATACAGTGCCTCGTAAGGAGTCATGCCAATACTTGCCTGGAAGTTGTTGTTATAGGTGAACTCTGCATAAGGAAGACAGTCATCCCAACTGTCCTTGAAATCCAGCACACAGGCCCTCAACATATCCTCCAGAATCTGATTTACCCGTTCCATCTGCCTGTTAGTCTGTGGATGAAACGCGGTACTGAACTTCAACTTCACACCAATCGCTTCCTAGATGCGAGTCCAGAAAATGGATGTAAATTGAGTGTTTCGATCCAACACAATCTCCAAGGGAACTCCATGCAGACGTACAATCTCCTTGATGTATAACCTGTCCAACTCGTCTGCAGGGTTCGAAATCTGATAGGGAGGAAATGAGTCGATTTCGTCAACCGGTCCACGATCACCCAAATGGAATCATAACCCTTCCTCGTCTTTGGTAGACCTGATATGAAATCCATAGAGATGAAGTCCCACTTCCATTCTGCTATGGGCATGGGCTGAAGTAGTCCAGGAGGTCGGCGATGCGCTGCCTTGACCTGCTGGCACATGAGACAACGAGACACATAATCTGCTATGTGAGCCTTCATATTGTCCCACCAGTATGACCTCTTTATGTCACGATATATCTTCATACTGCTTGGATGCATAGCCATCGTTGAGTCGTGAGCGGCCTCAAGAACTTCCTTTCTCAAGTCAGGGAGGTTCGGGACACATAGGCGGCCACGGTAACGTAAGCCCCCATCCATACCAACTCTCCATTCTGAGTCCTCATCTACACTAACCTGCCCTCTCATCTTCGCCAACAGCTCATCGTTTGCCTGCGCTGCGATAATCCTGTCATCAATGAGGGGCTCTACTCGAATATGCGCGATGCCCTCATACGGCTCCTCCACCGTGAGTTTCTGCTCAAAGTCTCGCACAAACTCTACCATGTCCCACTCTGCCACCATTAGCGGAGCCGCAAACACTATGGTCTTCTTGCGGCTCAACGTGTCAGCCACAAGGTTGGCCTTACCGAGATGGTAAGATACCTCGAATTTGAAGTCCTTCAAGGTTTCCATCCATCGCCGCTGCCTCATATTCAGGTCCCGCTGAGTGAATATGTATCTGAGGCTCTTGTGGTCACAAAAGAGCTTGAACTCCTCTTCGTAGAGGTAATGCCTTCAGATCTTCAAGGTAAAGATGACGGCAGTTAACTCTAAGTCATGCGTATGGTAGTTTTCCTCGTATTTCCTGAACTATCGTGACAGGTAGGCAATAACCCTGTCCTTCTGCATCAAAACACCACCCAAACTAACCCGAGATGCGTCCGTGTATATACTTGAGCCCTTGCTCTGGCAATACTAGCATAGGGGTAGACGTCAACTTGTCTTTCAACTCTTGAAAGGCTGCTTCCGCCTTTTCATTCCATGCAAACTTCAGATCCTTCCATGTCAACTGAGACAAAGGTCCAGGTATCTTCGAGAAATTCCAAATGAATCGTCGGTAGTAACCTACCAGACCATGGAAACTCCTCACCTAGGTAACCGAACTGGGCTACTCCCAGTCCTGAACTGCGGCTACCTTAGCGAGGTCCACAGCTATCCCTTCCTTGGACACTACATGTCACAGAACTTGACTTCCTCTTTTCAGAAGTCGTACTTCTTGTACTGGGCAAACAACTGGTTCTTCCTCAGAGTATCCAAAACTGCTCGCAGGTGTTCCTCGTGCTCTTCCCAACTCTCAGAGTATATCAGGATATCATCAATAAACACGATGACAAATTGGAATAGAAATAGCCAAAATACCCTGTCCATCAGGTCCATGAACACGGCCGGTGCATTTGTAAGGCCGAACGACATTATGAGAAACTCATAGTGTCCAAAACTAGTCCTGAAGGCCATCTTCTGCACGTCCTCATCCATGATGCGCAACTGGTAATACTCCGACTGCAAGCCGATCTTCGAAAAATACTTTGCCCCCTTCAACTGATCAAACAGGTCATCTATCCTGGGCAAATGATACTTATTCTTTACCGTCACTTGGTTCAATCTGTGATAATCAATACATAATCGCAGAGATCCATCCTTCTTCTTTATAAACAACACGGGCACTCCCCATGGAGACACGCTGGGTCGTATAAAGCCTACATCCAACAGATCATCGATCTGTTTCCTCAGCTCCTCCATCTCACACGGAGCCATACGATAGGTTGGAAGAAATACAGGTGTCGTACTAGGCACTAAGTCGATGGTAAAATCAATTTCGCACTGAGGGGGTAGTCCAGGTATCTTTTTGAACACATCTGGGAACTCTTGGACCACAGGAGTGCCCTCAAGTGCTGGACCATGAGCGTCCTCCAGCATGAAAGTATAACAATCAATGCGATAGGGCCAACTGACTTGTACTAGGAATGTAAAGGTCGTGCCCTCTGGTCCATAAGCTTTCACCACTCTACAATCGCAGTCGATCTCTGCCTTCATCTCTGTGAGGCAATCCATACCGAGAATGACATCATACTGATGCAATGGGGTGACAATCAAGTTGAGGAGCGCTGTCCCGCTCCCTACATCTATCGAACACCACTTGTAGATCTTGGTAGCGTCCGAGAAAGTTCCTGTGGTGGTAAGGATTCTCACCCCATCCATAAGACTAGTTTCCAACCCTGGTCGCTTGACTGCTGCATATGATATGATAGAGACAATGGACCCGGTGTCCACTAATAAAAAGACTGGAGTACCTTGGATATGTGTCGTAACATCAAAAGCCATAGGTGGCGTAGGTGTTGCCTCTGATGCTTTAGTTGTAAGTGAGTGCACTCGAGCCTACTGAAAACGGTTATGATGAGGAACCATAGGCCGTTGAAATCCACTGTTTTCTTTTTTCAGCTTGTTTTGTTTACTGAAATGGTCCTCTGCATTTGTAAAGCAGGTAAAGGATTGGGTGTTATTGAGAGAAAAAAAAGGTGATTCTACAACGTACTGGAATTAGATCTGTTTGGTTCCCCATTTGCAGCAAATGGTATCAGCTAGTGTGTTGCCTGCGACTAGATTGAGAAACACAAGTGGAAATGCTATCAGCATGGATAGGTTGCCTAAAGAAATTAATGATATGAAGACTAGGGATGACAAGGTAGGTTTTAATATAATCTTATCTCTGCTTGCTTGATAGCATATTAGCCTTCTCTACGAAATGTGAATTTTTCTTTTAGGAAATGGATACTATTATGGTTGATGGAAATGGCACAGAGACGTGTCATATAATCGTGACAACTATTGGGGGTAGAAATGGCCAACCAATGCAAGTAATCACTAGGAGTTGAATCTTTTTAAGTCGAATGAAGTGTTGAAGAATTGGAAAGTGTGTAATGCAAAAAGGATTTGCTTTTATTTCTATGAGTTGTTACATTATTATTTTAGGAATTTTCATGTTCACTAGCATCAGTACATGGAAATATATAGATTACCACGCCTTTTTTTTTTTTGGTGCTTGATGAGTGATACATGTCATTACGTATGTTTCCATTTATTACCTTTAGTATCTGGTAGTGTTATTATCATGTGTTTGATGTTTTTATTAATTGCACATGGTTTATTTGATAAACCTTGTTCATTTTGATGGCAGACAATAAGCTACATCACTACAACAAATGGAAATTTTAGCGGCGCTCTCAAACGCCGCTAAAAACGCTTAAAAGCACCGGTAATTATAATAGCGGCGCTACTCAAGCGCCGATAATTGGGTATGTCGGGAAAAGTATTGGCGGCGCTAGGTGAGTTTTACCGGCGCTTGTCTGAGTGTCGAAAATTGTAGTTGTTCCCGACGCTAATAAGCGCCGGTAAAAGTCACTCCGAGCGATGGTAAAAGTGGTTTCTGGACAATTTTTCTCATGTAAAAGCGCCGTAAGATTTCTACACAAGCGCCGGTAAAAGCCTTTATATGGATTTGAGAGGCCCTAGCTTGCCAGTAATTTTTATTATCATATATAATTCAATCAAAACCTGTATTTTTTAAATATTTGAAACATAAAAAAATATATAATATTTATTACAATAAATTGAAAATGGTCTTGAATATAAATAAATAAATAAAAACAGATCCATCTATCAAACAAAGTTCTTGCCTTCTCCTGGACTTTCAAGCTCCTATTGCCACAATTCCTCAAGCAGTTAAGCTCTCATCTAGAGGCAGCTTCTCAAGTGCTCCTAGCATTGTACTGATTGAATCTTCCACAGAACTGTCACTTGTGCCACCACTACACTTTTGAGCTTCCTGGAGCCATTGGTTGAGAAACCTATGCCCGTCTAACTGAAGAAAATGATTAAGGCAACCACTCTTCTCTGTCGCTGATAAGGTACTTGCTACAATTGACCATTGTCTGGATGCATTACCTATATTCTTCGTAATATTTTCTCTCTGCCTCTACATAATAGCAACCGGTTCTTCGACTCTAGCAAGGTTTGTGAGTCCATCTTTCATCTCAGTTGGGGGGTGAGGAAATCTTCTAACGTCATATTGCCTTCATGCACCAGCTAGGTACTTCCAACACGCTAATACTCTCATCATCTGCTGTTTCTGAAATACACATCTTCAATTTGATGAGTTGGCTAAAAAATATTAATGTTAATTGATAACTAATACTAGATAATCCTGAAAGCAAGGGATAAGGTGAGGTGAGCAACAAGTTCAGTGAACAACAAGATATGTCACATTCCAGGATGAAAAACCAAGCACTGATTATTTTAGAATTCATGTAGTGATTACCAGCTTTGGTTGGCCATTTCTAACCCCAATAGTTGTCATGATTATATGACCCGTCTCTGTGCCATTTCCATTGACCACGACAGTTTCCATTTCTTAGAAGAAAAATTCACATTTCATAGAGAAGGCTAATATGCTATCAAGCAAGCAGAGATAAGATTATATTAAAACCTACCTTGTCATCCCTTATCTTCATATCATTCATTTCTTCAGGCAACCTATCCATGCTGATAGCATTTCCACTTGTGTTCCTCAATCTAGTTGAAGGCAACACACTAGCTGATGCCATTTGCTGCAAATGGGGAACCAAACAGATCTAGTTCCAGTACGTTGCAGAATCACCTTTTTTTTTCTCAATAAAACCCAATCCTTCACCTGCTTTTATTTTGTAAATATGTCTTACAAATGAACCCATGTGAAGTAAATGTGTCATCAGTTATATGTGGTAACTTGTAATTAGAATGCATTGGAAATAGATAAGCCAAAATACTGGAATTGTTTGCGAGATGAGATTTCGGTCTCATCACACATCCACAGGCCCCACCTTTCGTTCTATGTTTTTTGGACCCGATTGAAAACTTTGAAGAGAATGCATTGCATTTCAAACTAATTCTTAGCATGGGAACACGATTAAAAGAAACTAAAAAACAATTAAAAGAAAGCAAAGAAGTAAACATTTTTCAAGATTTCACACCTTTGCTGCATGGGAAAATCCAGATTGATGAGCTGAATTTCTTGCTATCTCACAGAGATCACAAGCAGTGAGCTTACATACCTGAAAAAGTATCACTCTTTAAGTGACCTGACCTTGGATGTTTGGACAATATACCAGGAATTGAAATCAAATAAACTTGTGCGGCGACACTATATTCCAGAAACAAGGAGTTGTTGCTCAATCCGGTGCAGATCTTGATGATATATGAACTTCCTTAGCAACTTTGGCGATGTCCCTAGAGACGTCGACAGCACTAGCTGAACTCCCTATCAATACCACAACTTGTCCACAGCAGAAAGATGATAGCATATTGAGGAGACCCAAATTGGATTTGTTAACTTCCTTTCAACCATTTAAAAAGATGACAAAGATCTCAAAAGCTGGATCAAATTCAAGATCTCAAAGCTGGGGCTCCTCTTGTAGAAAGAAAAGAAAATAAAAGTGCACTCAAGAATTCCAGCCCTACTTGTAGAAACAGGAAACTATTGCAGTGAGAAAAGATGACAGCATTCAAGCATTCAATATTTATGCATGTGGTATACACATTTGAGATCAGTCGGTTCATCTATCATTAGTTTCATACAGTAGTTTCTCTCTTTATTTCTACTACAAGTTATATTAAATCCAGGAACTATGGCCACTAGGAAGCAAGTAGAGGTTTCCACCTTTTATTTGGGAATCTTGTAAACAATTAGCTATATAAACTAAGTCATACAATGGGACCTGTGCATGAAGTTATTCCGAATATCTCAACTAAAGTCTCCTTAGTTGTCTTTTAGTTATAGACTTTTAGATTAGTAATTCATCTTTCTCTTGTTCCAGTTTATATTAGAAGGCTATTGCATTATCCCGCATTCAATATATTAGTCTTGAATATTAATTTTATAGCCGTATTTGTGCTCTCATATTCAATTCAGTTTGGTTTCCTACTTCCCATCCATTTGACATCAAAGCAAGTTCTTCCCTCCTGTTTTTATTTTCTTTTTGCCTTTTTTACTTTTCTCGAAACCCAAAACTGTACAATTTTATTCTTCTTTTTCTTTTAACCAGGCCCTGAAAACAGTCCCTAAAATCCACATACATAGCCTCTGTTTACACAAATAATCAGGCACATTCCATCATCAAATCTAATCCCTAAATATCTTGGTATGGTTTATATAAAACACGAGAACACCCAAATCCAACCAAACACCCAAAGCTCAATTCCACAGTCCAGTCTTTAAACCTGTCCAGTAACGCTCTTCATCTGCCCATGCTTAACCTATAAACCAGCTCATTTTCAACCAAACATGCCCATTCATTTTAGATCTAACCCAGTCCAAAAAATGTCCTCAATCTGCTCCCTTCAGCCTACAAACCAGTCCTAAAACCCATAAGCACAGTTGCCCATAAAAATAGAAAATAGAAAGTTCCAGACTCTGCCCTTTTCAGCTATGTAACTGGAGTTGGCTATAATTGAAAGGTTATAATCACCCCACTAGAGTTGGCTACATCAAATGGATTGTCCAGATTGTTTGATCAAACTCTCCACATGTTCAAGAGCACCACATAATGCTAGACCATTGCATCATTTCTTTACCTGTTTGGAATTAGAGAAATGAGATTATGAATTTTCTAAATCTGTAAATTTTTTAAATACATGGATTTGCATTGGATTTGCATTTAGCAAGTCTCAAAGTTCATAACTGGCCAAGCTAGGAATCCTTTGGAAGAGAATTATTGCAATTGAGGGCATTTATTTGCCAAGTTCTTAGTTTTTTTTTTCCCTCCTTTAACTGTGGTGCAATTTAGGAAATTTATGGATATCTCCAATGAAAAACAAACATGAGAGATTAGACTAGTATTAACCGAGGTGCATGCGCATGCTATCTAACCTTTCAACTCATTAACTTCTTTGATTAGATATCAAACTGAGTTGTAGTAAGCAATCTAGTGAGAGACATCTCTGATGAGCCGCTTCAATGTTGGACAGGTGTGCATTATATACACGTGTAAAGGGAACACCAATCCATCTGCTGATTGCTCCAGTCCAAGCAAAACAAGGGCATCTAGGACATGGTCCATACACTGTACAAGAATGCACCCTTAGCTAATATAAGGGACAAAAGCTAATATGAGAAGACAGGTGCTTGATCAGATCTTTTCATCAGGTGGGTCAGGCTGCCTAGATATTCTGACATTAAAATCAGGCCATTTCATACTTCAAGCGGATTAAACCATACAAAACAAATAGAGGACTAAAAAATCATCTCATCAGTTTACTTTGTACATTGAGGTCCACCCGAGGAGCGAAACTGCCTGATTTTTTAAACAGAAGATCCAAAGCCTTAATTTAACCAGATAGAAGGTTCAGATCTCACACTCGTGACCCACATCAGCATGTATGCCGGTATGTAGATAAGCAGCACTCCCCACATGTCTGCCTTGAATGTGGCCATTTTCCCTAGTTAGAAAGCAGTTTCAACCTACTGGATTGGGCTTGACTGAGTTCAAGTCCATTCGGACGAGTCAGTATGTAGATAAGCAACTATACTCCAATGTACCTCCCATCATAAGGAAAAAACCCTAGAAATCGAGAATTAGAGGTTTGCCTATCTTTATTTGAATGGAGAATTAGAGGAGATCATTTACCTTCCTTCTATGCAAAACAGAGCATAGCTAGAAACAACAAAACCCTAGAAATCCAAAAAAGGAACTGATCCAGTGAATCTCCTCCTGTAAAACCCCAAATCCAGACAAGTAAACAAAACCATTAAAGATTCAAAGAGAGAGAGAGAGAGAGAGAGAGAGAGAGAGAGAGAGAGAGAGAGAGAGAGAGAGAGAGAGAACACTAAGAAGCACAATGGAAGCACCATCTGTAAAGCACTACACCAGAACAATTGCATGATGTATTAAGCTGCTGCAAAACACATGTGCTGTTTGCCCCTCCCAACATATGCAAATTACCAAAATCATCCGCAAAGAAGGCTTGAAGGTCTTTAGAAGAGCTCCTCTGAATTTAACTTGTTCCAAGCTTCCTGTTATCATGTTTCAAGGATTAAATAATAATATACATGCCCATTAATTGAATTGATGATATTTATCCAACAATAACAAAAAGCACAACCACTATGAATCTTTCATTTTCTTAATGTTTATAACACCGAAGCATGTAGAACATTTCATGGATATCTTGTTTGAAGAAAGCTTTGTTTAACAAGATTTTCTTGTTTTGTTGCTTTCATGGGTTAAAATACAAAAGAGGATAAAATAAAACGAAGATGATAAAGAATCATTAGATCACTACAAAGAAGAATTATCCCCAACTACTCTGAAGGCCTCAACATGACAGCCAGCAACGACATCTGAGGCCCTGACCCACTCTACTACCAACCACTTCACATTTAGAATCATATGCTCTAGAGCATATATTCTATCACTAAAAATCCATAAAGATTTGATACATAAGAATATCAGCATACATGTTAAAAAATAACAATGATATCAGGAAAATGTCCTGATATTTTCAAAATCTTTTTTTTTAGAGATTCTCAAAACATCTCGATACTCCAATAATTGGGGCGCATGGTTTGGTGATTTAGGCCATTGATCTTTGGGCACCAATGTAGATGGGACATGCTAGAAAAATCTCCTATATTAGAAGATACTAACTCTTTGATTAGTGGCAAATATGGCCCATATACAAAAGAACGAAAAAAAAAAACCACATCAACAGGCCAAGAAAAAAATGACAGAAATCAGATGCTTAAGATCCTCAGAACTTAAAGATGTTCAGGAATTCCTCATTCACATTGGGCCCCATCAGGTCTACAGTCCCAATCACCAGAACTGATAATTCGTACTGCATTATATCGTCCTGTCACTTCCATTTGTTAGTTTCTCAAAAGATGGCAGATTCAAGCCGCAGATCTTTATCAAACAATCCTATCAATGCAATTTCTGATAATATGAGTAAAAAATAGCTGAAATTACCTTATGACTAGATGTGGTTGTAGATAATTTGCTAATTGCTCCAGAGAAAACCCCAGATCTATATCGAAAATCTGTTGTAGCTTGAGAGAAAAATCCAAATCCGTTTTGGAAAGATCGAGAGAGAAAAACCTAGATCTGGTCTGTAAAAGAGAGAGAGAGAGAGAGAGAGAGAGAGAGAGAGAGAGAGAGAGAGAGAGAGAGAGACCTAGACGCCCATTATCCTCGTCCTTCTCCACACGTGTTGTGTCTCGCAATGTCGCGATTTATGTAGAAATTTTCAAGTGGGGTACATCCGGGTGGGCCACACCGCCACATCGTCACACACAATAAAAGTGAAAGAGAAAGACGGAAAGAGAGAGAGAGAGAGAGAGAGAGAGAGAGAGAGAGAGAGAGAGAGAGAGAGAGAGAGAGAGAGAGAGAGAGAGAGAGAGAGAGAGAGTCAGGGGCGGTGAGAGGGAGAGAGTTGAGAGAGGGGAGAAAAACAGGGTTAGGGCTTTAGGTATGGTATTTATACCCGATCCTTAATCGACGCCCATTTTAATTAGCGCCGATAAATTAGCCACATAAATCGTCGGCTAATCCTGTTTTTGTTGTAGTGACATGGCCGAGCATGTCATAGGGCATGGATCATTTGAAATTGTTTTCCAGGTAAGCTTCTCCACTTATAACCATGGATCATACAACAATGCTATATTCATGTAATATACCCATCAATCTGTTATTTTCATCAATAGAGAATCTAGTCTTTCCAGTTCATATTGATGCTCCCTCATTATGGTATATATCATGCTCCTGCAAAACTGTTTGAGTGAATTTTCTGATTGTGACCTGAGTGAAAACTGTCCATATCTTGATAAATTATCTAGCCTATTGATGCTATTTTATTTTTTGTGCTGATTTTATTTCAATGAAAAACCTGTCACGTGTCTCTGCTTTGATTTGCTTTAATGCTTTTAGGAACATTGTAGAAGTACATATCCCCAAGAAATTGTCACTTCGTATTAGTTGATGATTCCATGCACACTTTTATTTATTCTCATTTTTTTTTATTTCAATTGTTGATGGCAAAATTTTGGATTTTCCCAAATAGACCTCAATGAATGTTTTTTCGCATGAGTCACATTGCCTTGCATTTTCATATATCAAGAAGCACTTCCATGTAATTGGTAATCTATGTAACGTCTATACGTCCAAGCATTATTTGGTAAAATAAAACAGGGAGAAATGAATAAAGGGAAGGGCTGTTTACATCTAAAGGATTTTTGCTTTACTGTAATTACATGTAATGACCTCCTGTATATGCCATACCTGAAAATCTCACAGATATAAAATCATATGCATCAACCCTCTTTCGTTGGACATGGAGTGTTTCTATTTTCTTTCTCAACTATCTATTTATCAGCCACCAAGTAGGGTTAGGATTCTCCAAAATATTATAATTAATCTACAAATTTCATGGATACTGAATGATTGAAATTCCAACAACAAGATATCCATGGGGCATTTTTAGATAGAAAAAAAAAAAGCCACTAGAGGGGGCAGCAGGGACATAAATTCCAAAAGAAAACAGCTCCATGGGGCATTTATAGAAAAACGAAAAACAAAAAAAAAACCCCAAAGCATCATGCTACAAATGTTCTGGTTCGTGAAATTGACATCAATCATATACCCTTCAAAAAGAAAAGAAAAACACGTCAATTTTACTTCTTCCATCATTTCTTTCCTTTTCATTCATATTTTCTCTCTCTGAAAACATATTTGAAGCTAGCTTGGTTTTTAGGGATGTAAACCTACTTTGCTTCTTGAAATGTTCAAATTATTTCTTCAACAATGAGATTTTTCTTTAGTTTTTTATTCTCTTGAGACAAATGAACATGTCATTTATTTGCAAAAGCAAAAGTGCAAAGCTGGGTTAGATGTGTTTGCTGAGATGTCTGTTTCATGCCCTTTAACTTGCTTGTAATGTTATTTTTTTTGCAGAGCATCCTGAGCTATATAGGATAGCAGTGCAGGACCCAAATCTTCAGATACCACTACAACAAATGTGGCAGGGCGGAGGCAAGCTGCCACTGATGAGTTCATGCTTGTGCGTTTCCACAAACGAGAATGCCTTCATGTCATGCGGATAACACATGCCAGCCTATAATCTGGTCTCCAACCACCACTGAAATGGCACCACATGAGGTCTTCAGCTTCCTATCACCGGTTTGATGCAAATATTTCAATGAAAAACGTGTTGCTACTGTTGAGTATTCTTTTCTAGTAAAAAACTTGGACTCATTTCAAGTTTGAATTGTTGAATAGCCTTGCAATTCTTTTTGTTGATGCCTAACGAAATAATACCACTGGTTCTCTTTGGGACTTTGTTACTTTTCTTCTATCATATTTCCAAGTGATTCATTACTGGCAGAGAAAACACCGTTCGCAAAAATTTGGGTGAGTTAGACATTGAAAATTTGTGACGGTTTTCAACCGTCCCTAATTGCTTGCGACGCCCTCTTTCAGGTATTTTGGAACGGTTTTAAACCGTATCTAATTTTTTGCGATGCCCTCATTAGCCACGATTGAAAACCGTTCGTTTTCAACCACTTGTGGTCTAGTGTGTATAAGAACTATGTTTCCTTTCGACATATATTTTTATTAATTTATTTTAACTAAGTGGTGGATTGTTGAGTTTTATCTCATTTTGGTTTAAAAAACATTAAAAGATTATTGTATACTTTTTTCAAATAATGTGTTTTGAAATTATTTCAAAATAATGAAAATTTTTAATTTCTCACCTTGAAACGTTTTGGAAGAATGATTTTTTTTGTACAAATTCTTTAGTCTCACATCACTTAGGGAGAGGAAAGAAATGAGGGATATATTTGGTGGTGAAGTACCTTTACTAGGGCAAAAGAAGTGGGGGAGCATGAATGCGTATACGCCGATGCTGGATCGCTCCCTCACAACCTTACATGAACCGTCGTGAGATAGTACGAGGAGAGTGTAAAGTCCGGTTGGCTGAATGCCTTTTATATGGTCATTTTTTACTATCACAAAGAGAACCACTTAAAATGTTGTTGCATGTGAAACATTTTACAATGGTCTAATCTTTAATCCAAATGGTCAGATTTTTAACCAAACAATCATATCAATGATCCAATGGTCCGAAACATTTGGATTATTGAGTGACGTTCAAAAACATTTTTGCAACGTTCTGAACTTTGATGGCCTCGAGTAAAACAATTCACTCCATCAATCTATATAATATGGTGTTGTTATGATAAAAAAAATACAAGTCGAGCAATGAATCTCCTTAGAGACTAGAACTAGCAACCTCAGATCACTCATTTTTTAACTCTAACTATCTATTCAACACTTGGGTCAGAAAGTAAAAGAGACTCATAAAAGCGATCGAACATTTATATACAGAGTCTCATATCAAAAAACTAACTGCATTAGCAAAGTTTTTAAGGTGATCCCTTTGTGATTGTTACACGCAGGACTAAATAAGACTTGTTGTATCTTGAAAGTAATTCGCTAGCAACCCGCTAACACTACAAGAAAGTAGGCCTTTAGCCTCGGTTCAAAAAAATGAGGCTAAATATGGTTTTTAGCCTCGGTTGTAAGGGAACTGAGGTTAAAAATTCACTTTTTGCCTCGGTTGATGAGAAACTGAGGCCAAAACTCTACCCTATTGCCTCGGTTGATGAAAAATTGAGACCAAAAGTCTACCCTTTTGCCTCGGTTGGTGAGCAACTGAGGCCAAAAGTCTGCCCTTTTGCCTCGGTTGGTGAGCAACTGAGGCTAAAAGTCTGCCCTTTTGCCTCGGTTGTTGAGAACTGAGGCCAAAAGTTTGCCCTTTTGCCTCGCTTTGTGAGCAACTGAGGCTAAAAGTCTACCCTTTTGCCTCGGTTGGTGAGCAATTGAGGCTAAAAGTCTGTCCTTTTGCCTCGGTTGTTGAGAACTGAAGCCAAAAGTCTGTCCTTTTGCCTCGGTTGGTGAGTAACTGAGACTAAAAGTCTGCCCTTTTGCCTCAATTGGTGAGCAACTAAAGCTAAAAGTCTGCCCTTTTACCTTGGTTATTGAAAACTGAGGCCAAAAGCATGCCTTTTTGCCTCGGTTATTGAAAACTGAGGCCAAAAGTCTACCCTTTTGTCTAGCCAAAAGTCTGCAATTTTGCTTCGGTTGGTGAGAAACTGAGGCCAAAAGTTTGCCCTTTTGCCTCAGTTGGTGAGTAACCGAGGCTAAAAGTCTGCCCTTTTGCCTCGGTTAGTGAACAACTGAGGCCAAATGTCTACCCTTTTGCCTCGGTTAGTGAGTAACTGAGGCCAAAAGTCTGTCATTTTGCCTCGGTTGGTTAGTAACCGAGGCTAAAAGTCTGTCCATCATTTTTGGAAACTCATTTATGGAAGTGAGCCGAAAAATTATTTCACGAAGACGTCTATCATTGAAGCCTTCTTGAGGCTACCGAACTGATCATGGTGGGCCACGGTAAGATTTCAAAGGTAAATGGTCCCATCATCACTGATCCACGCATTATGGCCCATTAGCGTGTTGAATCAGCCTACTATTTTGGGTCCCATTCTAAAATAATCTGTCATAAGAGATGGATGGAGCAGATGCCATGTCATGGTGGGCCCTACAGAGCTCTTTGCGTCATGGGCCGACTAGGCCTTTTTTCCGCGATTATTGAAAACTGAGGCCAATATCGCAAAGTAGCAAGGGTAATTTCGACTTTCTAAAGTTATAGTGGCATTTTCGTTATTTTCAGTAAAGCCCAGCTACAAAAGCAAGCTGCCATTCCTCTCACTCAGAGGCTTTTCGGGTAAAAGGTCTCTCAGCGAGTCCAAGCAAGTCTCCCAAACCCCTCATTTCTCTCGATTTCTGCTCGAAAATCGCCATTTCTTTCTTCAGTTCCAACCATTTCGTCAATTGATGACAAAAGGAGCTTTGGAATTCTCGTTTCTCAGACGTGCAGGTCGGTATTGCTCTTGTTCCCGCATTTTCTCGTTAAATCTCGTTGAAGATCGGATGTTCTAGCTCTCAATTTCCTTTTTCTTGATTTGTTTGAAATTTTTTTTACCGTTTTTCTGTTTTTTCTCGATTAAGAACCCTAGATCGTCTGGTTTAGAGAGGAATGTAGAGATTTTTTATTTATTTATTTTTTATTTTCATTTTTTTGTGAAATTCTGTTGGATTCCCATAAAGAAGACCTTTGCGATTTCCTTGTTTGCGGATTTTGATTCTTTTCACATGTTTGTGTTGAGGGTCAAATATTGTATGTTAGACCTTAATTATTACCTGATTTTACGTACATGATAATGCTTAACGCCCTGCTTTAATCTTGTTTTTGGTGCAAGGTGTATTTATGAGCCTAGACCGAAAAGGATGTTAAAAGCATGGATCTAACACTCAGGAATTACCAAGGCAATGGACGGGACTACAGGGGACTGAGATCGACAGATTTACACGCTAGAGATCCAAGAAAATTAGGAAACTGAAGCTTAAGTAGCCCAAAATTTGTCCAGAATGAAAGATCATGGGGTTCCCACTATCCGTTCGGCTCGAAACTTCATACATGGCCAAGGGACCACAAATTAACCGTACACGTCAAAATGCAGCCCTTGGATCAGTGTGTAAGTGACCCGATGGATAAGATCAGACAATAATCATTAAGAAAGCATCTTGGACATCCTTGGGAGATCTGGACCCAAACTGAACTGATGGAAAGAGCACGAAAAATGGTGATATTTGCTAAATTTCACTTCTTTTCGATGGTGCAGTAGGGAGGAACGAACGACGAACGTTTCTAGAAGGCAGAGTGGCAATTCTGTAAATATAACAAAATCCATATGCATGCATGCACGTAAACTAGAAGAGGTTTGCTTCAACATTCGGTATTGACTCATCACAGGTTGATGGTGTGGCCCACTTAGAGTTTGGATCTACTTCTTACTTTGACCCATAGGCTTATACTTTATTAAGAAAATGATGAGCGGAGTAGATCTTCGAAAATGCCATCAGAAGTGGGCTCCACCTATTTTTTGCAAACCATCCAAATAAAGCCATGTGAAACATCCAGTGACGGACGTGCTATCCACTAGGTTTTTACCGTGGGCCCCACCCATCAGTCTGATCACTGATCCAGACCGTCCATGTGACTCACGTGGTTCATCTTTCCCAAGCCTAAGTGACGAAATAAGATGCGACGCGAGGATGGGTTCCTATCCGTCCAAACATAGGACGGATGCCAGAGCAGAAGATGACGTGGGCCACACCGAATTTAATAAAAAACCTAGCCATTTACAATTGGTTTTTCAAGTATAATCCAGTGAACGGAGTGGATTTTTATTCCAGAGCATTGATTATGGGCTTGCCAATCATCACACAAGAAGGAAGTGTGTAAGAAAATTCCTGCGTAAACAGAGTTGCTTGTTACGCACTCCACCGACCCAGCCACCGACCTTCCTGCTATAAAGAGGGAGAGAGAGAGGCGCAGTGGGGGTCATCCTGGACGGGGATAAGGACCGGCAGCTGTGGAGGCATCATTAGCACCAAGTAGTGTCTTTTATTTTTCTGTTTTATTTTTTTCTTTCTTTTAAGGGTAGCCTAATTATGTTGGGCTGAACCTCTTACCTAGGGCTAAGAGGTGAAGCTTGTAGTGTGATTGGGTTGTTAGCTTTGCTTTGATTCATAGTTATTGGACTCTTGTGGATTTTAATTTGATTATTAAGGAATACTTTTAGTTTTTAATAGTTTATTGTGACTCAAATTACAGTAGATCTACAATAGCTTTGAGTATGTTCTTTCCATTATGAGATTGTGAACTTAGGAGGCCCTGTTGTTCACCATTGTCTCCTTGGCATGGTTGGGTGACGGAACCCCTTCCTAACTTTCACAATTCTCTTGTGATTGGTTGTGGGTTTGGTAAATTGCTATAGTCTCCTAGGCATGGTTAGGTAATGGGATCACTTCCAAATCTACACCAATTGTATCTGTTGATGATTAGATCCATGAGACATTCAGAGATCTGACAAATCTCTTCTTACCAACTGGATAGGATGGGACTCTGATTCCAGTTGTGTCCTTGAATCAATACAAGGTAACTTCCCAATTGCTACAAGTGGATCCTTGGCACCCTAGTTCCCACCTTTATTTTTATTAGTTTTTAATTAATCTACTCACAATTATTCCCTCATATTCGCTTGATTTAGATTATATCTTAGTCTAGTTCTAGTTCTAGTGAGTTTCAGATTACGTACAAGTATCAGTCCCTTGGGATTCGACCTCGGTCTTACTGAGTTTATTACTACATCACAACCCTATACTTGGGGAGTGAACAAGTTTTTAGTGCCGTTGCCGGGGATTGACGGTTACGTTTTTTTGAAATTAACTAGTTTTAGGATTAGTTTAAGATTAGGATTTTTCTAACTTTAGGTTTAGATTTTTCTGATTTCTAGAAACTAACCTGTTTTCCTGTTTTGTAGGATCCTGACATAAACTTCTAAATTGGTAATCCCTTTCTAATTCCTCTACTTTTTCTATTTTTAGAATTAGGGTTTGAGTTTTAGAAATTTTCTAATTCTAGTATTTTTCTATTTTTAGAAAATAGTTTATTTTTAGAAACTTTCCTCTTTTGTTTTATAATAGGTTTTTTTTTAGGGTATATTCTAGGAGTTCTTTTAATTTTAGAAACTAACATTACTCTCTAACTTTAGAATTTTTAGTTTTAGAAACTAATTTCTTTTATTTTCTTTTGCAGGATCTTAATACAGGAATCTCTAGTCTGGTAACATCTTTCTAACTTCTCCTCTTACTTTCTGTATTGCTGTAGGATTTTGCTTTCTTTCAAGATTAGACTCAGAGTTAGGGGTCTACCATGGAAGCGTGGGTACGTGCATATGCTGAGATGGATAGGAGATATTGGGGAATGCCTAAGGGTTGTGGAATTCAACGTATACCTCAAGATTTCTCTCCATCGAGAACCGATATTGAGAACCGACTAGAACGTTATGTTCCATCGGTTAATAGGGCCGTATACGATCGTAATTATGGGAATGAGGATTATTACCAACCAGCAGATTCTCCCACCTATGATCAGTATGACTATAACCAGTGGAAACATCAAAATTAGGTAAATGAACCAACAACATGTTATAATGATTATCCTCTTAGATCCCATACCTTTGAAATTCAACCAGAAACTACCCAAGAGGATTTATTTCAGCATGACATGGCCTGTTTTATGAAAATTAGCAAATCATTGAAAGCACTTAATTCACGCCTCAATAAAGTAGAGGAAACTCGTTCATCCCAACCATAACACAATCTAGAAATAGAATGCGAGGAAAGTGATCCGTACTCGCTTTTGAAGAAATCTGGAATTTGGAATGAAGAGTTGGATTACGTCAATGAGCATATGGTTCAATTTTTCGATGAGTCGATCTTGATGACGGTCCAAAGGAATGGTCAAGAGACGTGGGTGTCTTTTAAATATAATGATAGTGACACACTGCACTCACATGACACACAGGATTTCAATGATGAGGTAGAGGTTAGTTTATTCGAATCTCAACCGAATTTAGAAATAGAATGTAAGGAAAGCGATCTCATCCCAATTGTGCACTGCACTGAACTAGAATATGATGAGTATAGGGATGATGATCTTGAATGTGCAGCCACAGTTCCCCTATAATCAATCTTAAGTTTGGTCCAGGTTAATGATCGAGAAGTACATGAAGAGAACGGTCAAAATGAGCCACTCATCTCACCTAACATGTCTAATTTAAAAGTGGAGGATGAGCCCCTTACAACCGACCCTTCTAACTCTTGTGATGCATGTTTAGGCCATTTCCCTTAATTGAATGATGATATGATTCGGGAGATGGACGAGCTACTTGATATGACTCTGAAAGTTGAAACCACCCAGTTGAGGCCACCATCTGAGCTGTACACTTTTGACAATTCAATGTCTCTTCTAAGTAGTATTAATTAACAGAGTCCTCACATCAATACTTCGTCTACTGACCTTCAATTTGTCTTTGCAGGGCTGAAGCAAGAGAGCATACCTCCATACACTTTCAAAGACGATGGATTCCTTGAGCAGATCATCACAAACTTCAATGTGGAAAATAAGTCACTCTCAGCTGAATGTCCCAACTCTTTTGATGATTGTTTGGCACACTTTACAGATTCAAATGATCCCATGATAAGAGACATAGTGAATGCCTTGCAAGACAACATCTCTGTAGTCATCATTGACCAAGAGAACCCTTACTTTGAAGCCCCTTCTTCCACAGATGCTGAATGTTTACCATTAAGGGAGGAGGAGCTAAAAATTGAACCAAAGTCTGATACTTCGGAATGTGTTGAGACTACATTACTTCTTGTGAAGTTTTCTAAACTTTATCTACCTGTAGTTTCTGATTCACTATGGGATACTAACGTTGAAACTTCTTGTATCACAGGTGAATCGTATATACTATGGATACCTCAAGCACTTCAACGGAAAATTTCTTATGAGGTACGTAAGTTTCTCTGGAAGGTCATGCTCCAAGGCGTCCAAGCCTATTGCAAAAAGGGCTTTTGGATGATCCTATTGAGGAACTTACTAAGAAACTTATCAAGATATTGGCCGGAAGAGGAACCTTACGGCTTAACTCAGTAGTTTTTCCTTGCTTTCTTAGGACTAGGGTAGTTTCCTTTATGCTGCTTTAGGATAGATGGTAAACTTAGCACTCCTGGCAGGCAACTTAGCTTTTCATTCCATTTTATTTTCTTAGTTCAATGTTTGTGGGTAACATTGCTACAAACCCTCACGAGACTACAACTGATCCACTAGGGGCAACCTAGGGGTTTAAAGGCTTGTTGCATATGCTAAATGCAATCGAGAGTACATGCGAAAGTGGTGTAGGTAGGATTTTATTTTTGTTATTTTTATTTTACTTCTGTTGGTTTCTCTCTTATGCTGACCCGCTCTTACGTAGATATCTTTGGAAAGCCTCTTGATTCTTTCGTCCAGGTACTATCTTTCCATCACTCCTCTTGTACTTTCGTTGTCCCATGTGCATTGCATGCTTATTTCTTTTACATTGAGGACAATGTAGATTTTAGGTTGGGGGTGGGAGATTAGGTTTCCTAATCAGTGTTTTCTTGGTCTTGAGCAAAAATTGTGAAAATTTTTAATTTTTCTGGAATTTGTTATGAATTCGAAGTGATTTTGACAGCCATCTAGGGCACTTAGAATTTCAAGATACGTGATGTTAGCAATTTATGACTCTTGAATTCAATATCTGTTAGATTTTACAATTAAGTTTGAATTGTTAATCCAGAATTAGAAGTTGTAAACATTGATTAAGTCATGATTTTACATGTCACATCTCGCTTTCACATTAAGGTTTCAGTTTGATATTCAAGGATTAACTTGGTAATCACTAAGCATGTAAGGAACCACAACCTGAAAATTTTACCAGTCATGATCAATTGAAGAAAAGAAAATTCCGAGTTAAAAAAAAGAAAAACAGATACCTTTGGAAAAGGTTGGCAAATAATCTTCACCATAGGTTTACTCCCTATAGGTGTAGATTTAATTCCCCATGGATGATATATGAAAATGGTTGAGTGTACAGTCTTCACCATAAGTTTGCTCCGTATAAGTGAGGATTTGATTTCCCTTCTTGGCATTACTTTTAATGGAAAAATCAAAAGCTGAAAGAATGAAAAGAAGAACTATAAGGCAAGTTCTATTTTAGGTTTTGGTTGTCCTAAATGCTCCTTGAATCATCAATGTTATCTTGTAAATTAACGATTGAATCTCTTAATGATGATAAGTCGAGACTACACGATACACCCATGGAATTCAATGCTTAGAATTTTTTCTAATTGATAGATTAATACTTTGAACTTGACCATGAAATTTACGGTGCGCTCGAGTCCAGGAGATAGTAATGCCCAACATTCATGAGTCTTAAAATTCTAGTATTTGATGTGTTATTCAAATATCACTCGAGTTCATATAAATTGTCTTGTAATTCTCAACTTATTTTCGCATACTTTGCTTGGGACTAGCAAAATGTCGATTGCGTAAATACACCTTGCACCAAAAATAAGATTAAAGCAGGGCATTAAGCATTATCATGTACGTAAAATCAGGTAATAATGAGGGTCTAATATGCAATATTTGACCCTCAACACAACCCCCAACCAGCATTTTGCTAGTCCCGAGCAAAGTATGCGAAAAATAAGTTGAGAATTATAAGACAATTTATATAAACTCGAGTGATTTTTGAAAAATAATCTAGATATGAGAATTCTCATATTCATGAATGTTGGGTATTATTTTCTCCTGGACTCAAGCGCACGATAAGCTTCATAATCAAGTTCAAAGTATTAATCTATCAATTAGAAAAAATTCTAAACATTAAATTCCATGGGTGTATAGTGTAGTCTCGACTTATCATCATTAAGAGATTCAATCGTTAATTTACATGATAACATTGATGATTCAAGGAGCATTTAGGACAACCAAAACCTAAAATAGAACTTGCCCTACAGTTCTTCTTTTCATTCTTTCAGCTTTTGATTTTTCCATTAAAAGTAATGCCAAGAAGGGAAATCAAATCCTCACTTATACGGAGCAAACTTATGGTGAAGACTGTACACTCAACCATTTTCATATATCATCCATGGGGAATTAAATCTACACCTATAGGGAGTAAACCTATGGTGAAGATTATTTGCCAACCTTTTCCAAAGGTATCTGTTTTTTTAGCTCAAAATGCAAGGTCAGAATAATGCGGAATCATGGTGATGAGTATATGAATGCAATCAGCTGTACCAAGGCTATACGGTGCAAGATATGAATGTTATGTGAAAGCGAGATGTGACATGTAAAATCATGACTTAATCAATGTTTACAACTTCTAATTCTGGATTAACAATTCAAACTTAATTGTAAAATCTGTGAAATCTAACAGATATTGAATTCAAGAGTCATAAATTGCTAACATCACGTATCTTGAAATTCTAAGTGCCCTAGATGGCTGTCAAAATCACTTCGAATTCATAACAAATTCCAGAAAAATTAAAAATTTTCACAATTTTTGCTCAAGACCAAGAAAACACTGATTAGGAAACCTAATCTCCTTATCATTCAAATCCAGATCCAAATCCATTCTCTCTCTCTCTCTCTCTCTCTCTCTCTCTCTCTCTCTCGATTGGAAGAAGGAGAGCTGCTAGAAGACCTCCTTATCATTCAGATCTAGATCCAAATCAGTTCCAGGTAAGCTCAATTCTTTTCATTTCGCTCCTTCCGCTCCTTTTCTCTCGATCTCAAATTTGATCAGATTAGGAGAATAGAGAAAGATCTGTTATGTATTATGTTTTTTAGGAGCATGCACTTCCTGCATCCTACTTCCCTCTGCTAGCAGAAACTGATCCTCATTGGAGATGGATGTGATTCATCTTCAATTTAGATAATTTTGCATTTAGGAGCGGTTGTGGATAACTAGCTGTAGCATGACAGGAGTGATCTTTTTTTAATTAACCTGGTAAATCTTAGATTTATCTGTCTTCCCAGCTATTTTTTTCCCCGGTTTTCTTCCTAGAGCTGTGCCAAATTTATAGTTGTTGTGTTGCTTTGCAAATTGAAATCTTCCATTTCCGTACTGTTTTGACTCTGTTTTTGGTGAAATGTTTTATTTTTGTATTATTTTTGTCTGTTTCTATATCTATCTATACATACATACACACCTACCCAACTCATGCCATGCATAAATATACACGATACAGACACATTTTGGTGATGTGATTTATTTTTGTATAATTTGTCTAATCTTCAGAAAATTAGGACTGTCGAGCTCGATGGGAAGACAATCAAGCTGCAGATTGTGAGTAATTTGGGAATATCCATTTGAATTTCTGCTATTTGTATGATTTTATTTCACTCTTGGATGTTTAAGTTATTGGGTTTTCTTGATGCCAATATATTTGCTTTGGTAAATCTAACTGAATTCCAATGGATGTTGTCCTTTTCCTCTTTCTTTTTTTTTTGTAAAAAATTTTAGTATGTAAGTTGGGATCGAACTCTGGCTCCAAGAGTTGATCTTTATATTCATGTCTACGGGCATATCTTATCACTTCTTACTCATTGGTTGTTTGCTCTTATCATTTTTGGTACTTTGTCCAAGATAGGATGCCGGTTCAAATTGCAGGTAAGGCTTTGTTTGGATGGAGTTTCCTAGAAAATTATCTGGGGGAACACATGGGGCCCATAGTGCCACATGAGAATCCCTTTGTTATGCAAATTATGGGAAATTCTAAGTACTTGGAAGCCTGCATGCTCAAGAAAAATTTCATGGGAATCTCCATCTATGTGAAACCTAATGCAAGTCTGCTGTCCATGCCAATAATTTGATTTTGTGTGATGGATTACTTGAATGGCTGCTGATTTTTAATAAACATAACAGGCCTGTTTTGTTGGGTCACACGGTGTACATCCTTTCCCCTTCTTTTTGTATATGACATATATTAGGAAAAATAAAAATAAAAATTAGATGGCAGTCTGGCACATATACATGTAACTGCTGCAAGATATCCAATTGGTAATTGTTTTTGTGGTTTTAGAACTATATTTAGTTCACGTCACTTGATCGGAGGTGAATGAGATTCGTATTAGCAGAAAGGAACCGAATACTAAGGATCCCACTGCTGGTTGAGCATCGCCCTAAGCACATTTTGCCATTTAAAGAACAGGATTTCCATTTCTTCCATACAACACTGACAATAGGTTGTGGTAAAAGTTACTTGGCAAGGAAATGCATCCCCCTTAAGACTTTTGTCTACCCATCATTGTGCTTTCGTACCGGAAAAGATTGGCTAGAAGAGAACTACTGAATTATCCATTTGCAATGAAAGCCACCATATTGTGCTTCCTGCCGCAGGGCTTCCTCATTACCTCTTTATTTATTCTCTTTTGTTTGCTTAGTGGGACACTGCAGGACAAGAGCGGTTCAGGACCATAACCAGCAGTTACTACAGAGGGGCACATGGAATCATAGTAAGCATATATTCTTCATCTAATGACTTTTCAAATTTGATTCATGCTGTTACTCTCAGTTCTCCATCAAATTAGTTTTAAGTTACTTGCTGTGAATGGCTTTACTAATTATAAGCACAATGTTTTAGCTTTCATTTTATTTGAAGTTATTATAATTTTTGTTGTAGGCCAATGATAATAATGTTGATGATGATTTATATTGCTATGAAAATACCCATATCCAGATCCATAGCTCAAGTGGCAGACCGAGTGAAAATACCTCATTTTCAACATTAAGGTCTTGGCTTCGATTCCCTGGTGGGGGTGGCTAACAGTGAAGTTTGAATTGACAATGTTGTGTGTACTAACAAGCTAACTGAAAAAAAGAAAAAAAAGAAAAAAAAAGAAAGGGTGCCTTGTAGTTGACTATCTCTTCAACATAGCTCACCTGCCACATGTACAATTTCAAAGCGTCTAAGTATCAACCATCATACTTGGCTAGAGTATTAAATAACTCCTATTTTAAACCGTTTCCCTAACCCTCTTCCATTCTGTCCATATGCTATGCCTTCACCAAATGGCAACACCTAGGCTTCTATTAGTTACATGATTAAACCAACCTTTATTTATTTATTTGTGTTTTTTTTTTTTTTTTTTGGTTAGGCATGCTATATGTGTGGTATGATAGATATGTGAAATGCTGTTTGGATAAATGGATCATGACACATTTTTCCATGGGGCATGGAAATGGATGGTAAGTCATCTGAAGGTAAGGAAAAGGGACCCAAGAAGAGATCAAAAGGAAGTTTAGGCAGCTTGAATATGCTTATGGGCAAGGATAACAGTGAGCCGGGTAAAACATCTGGAGCATTTGGGAATGGATATGTCTCCCAAAGGTATTATTGATACCCAGGAGATTATTTCCATCATCATAATTTATTTAAGATGTTTTGGCACCCATTCAATTACATACTGACTATAGCTGATAATTGAAACAAAACCTGAAATTTGTAGTGGTGATAGTGCAAGTGAAGGTTCCCGTGAAGGAAGTGCATATATGGAAGTTTTCAACTTCAGTAAAAGATGAGTGCATATATGACTTTGTGAGTCCAATGCCTTTTTAGAAATGCAATTTTAGTTGGAGCATATGCATAAAGCATCATTGTCACTGTTTTGGATGTAAACACTACCCAGACATTTCGTATTCATAATTTCCACTCATCATGTGTAGGACACACAACAGAAGGCAAGCGGTGGGAAAGATTCTTTGGAAGGTAGATTTATCAAAAATGTTCATCCCTGTCATTACATGGACATTTTTCAATATTGAGCAGGGTACCATAATCTATGAATTGCAGCTGAGGCGTCTAAGAATGGGAGTTCCATCCGTGGTCCTCAGAATGGTGTGGCTCGCAGTCCATCACAAACAATGTTGAATCAAACAATGCCTGTCATGTCAATGGCAACACTTGTGCAAGTTGCGTGCTTGTATGGTTAAGCCTCCGTACGGAATAATTTACTGGCACTCTCATGCGGAAAACTTCATTCTTGTTTTGCTTTTCTATATATGTTACTTGACTATCATAAGATAACTATATGTACAATTCTAGAGTTTGGGATTTTATGTTTGCCAGCAACAACTAGCAGTTTTGTATCATCTCAAGATGTTGGTGGGTACAACTGATTATGTTGCATGTTTCTCATGCCCTTGTAGATAGGCTCTTCACTACCGTCCGGGATTCTTTAGGATTAACGTATGATGTAACCTTTGAGCTAAACCAGCTTGATAGGTTGAAACTCAGGTGGTATGTGGTCTCAGTAACTTCAACTCCTAGCAAGGTAACAATCCCGTGTACATCCATGTGCTGACTTAAATTCTTGTATTCTCTAGTTTGTCTCTCTCTAATTCTTTCCTTTATCATATATGTCTATAAAGCTGTTGTATTGATGCATGTAAGAATGTTCTGAGAGGTTTACATGACAGCAAGATTGCCCAAAGGGAGCTGGATCGGGTTAGTATTTTCCCTTTGCTCGCCTCACCTTATCCCAATTTTCTTGCAATACTACCACAATCTTTTCTTTAAGGGGCCAATTAGAGCCTTTTAAAATCAACTAGATTCCTTTTGAAGCATAGGTTTCCTCTAAGCATGCATCGGGTTACTATACACAGATCTTAAAAGTGGAAATGATTATATGCAAGTAGGAGATTATTAAAAGAAACAATCCTCATAGGTTATTAACATGATTAATAGAACTAAGTAGGATTTTTTAAAAAATAAAATAAAATCCTCATAGGTTATTTGAACTGTAATTGGATTGTAGAAAGACAACAAATGAATTCTTTAAATGTTGAAATATTCAATTTGAAAAAAGGAAAATGAAAATCGAACATCCTCCATCCAAGGTGGGCCCTATCAAATAAACAGTTTCAGTCATCAAGAAAAACCCGACTCCAACGGATAAAGCCGCAACCTATCATATTGCAGTACTCGGTATGTATTCCAGAAAAACTGACCGTGGAGCCCAGCTTTATGCATGTATTATACACTCAATGCTGTCCATCGGTTTTTCCAACTCATTTAGGGCAGATTGGCTGGTGTACCACATACCACCAACCTAACTGGTGTGAGTATGTGTCGTGCAAAGACGAGTGCTGACGCTCCTCGAGCTCTAAGTTGTGAAATGGTTCCATGGAGATCAAAGTTACATGGCCCCACAATGATGTATTTATTATATCCACACTGTCCATCCATTTGGTGAGATCATTTTAAATTTTGATCCCAAAATTGAGTCACTGCACTACAAATAGTAGTGGGGACAATGATTCCCAACGTTAAAACATTCATAGGCCCACCATAACATTTACTTTCCATCCAATCTGCTCACAAGGTCACACAGAAATTAATGAAGAGGAAAAACAAATATTATATTGATCCAAAATTTCTTGACCCCCAAAAAGATTTCAATGGTAGACGTTCAATCGTCCACTGTTTTTTGCAGTGTGGTCTGTTTTACTTTTCAGCTCAAGCTGTACGATGAGCTAGACAAGTGGACCGACGGTGATGTAGCTCATATATCTAGATGGGACTACAGAACTTGGTGACATCAACACACCAGCCACGTAGGTGGTGTGTGATACATCAGCCAATCCAACTCTCCGGTGGACCACACTAAATGAAACAACTACAACAGCCTGTTGAATGCCCATTAAAAACTTCTCGGGGGCGTAGAAGTTCTGGATCAACTTGATATTTGTTTTTCTTTTATTGCATTCGGATAGGTTGGATGGAAAATAAACATTCAGGAGGAAACGGATTGCCTACTCCTCCTGCCACCCGCCAATGGCTGGTGGTCGGTGCTCTGTGGGCCCCACCATGATGTATGAATTTCATACATGCCGTCCATCCCGACCATGATGTATGTGTTTCATCCATGTCGCCCATCTATTTTTCTAGATCATTTTATGTTATGAGACAAAAAATGAAGTATATCCTAATCGCAGGTGTACTACCTTACAGGAAGGTCTCTATGACTTAATCAAAAGATTGGAATGCAAATAAACTGTACGGTGGGCCTTAGGAGGATTTTAATGGTGGATATCCAATCACTATAATATTGTTTTCCTGTGGTGTGGTCCACCTGAGATTTATATAATCCTCTCATTTTTGGGATGAATCCCTTAAATGATCTGTAAAAATGGATGAACGTACGGAATGGATGAAACACATACGTCATGGTGGGGCCCATAGAGCATCGACCACCAGCTGCAGGCCGGTGGCAGGGGGGAGTAGGCAATCCGTTTCCCATTACGGAGGGCATTAAGGTGGGCCCTAGGAAGTTTTTAGTAGTAGGTTTCAACCACCATCGTTTTCAATGGTGTGGTCCACTTGAGATTTGGATCTGCTTCGTTTTTGGGTTTATGGTCTAGAATGAGCTAGAAAAACGGATGGACGGCGGGATATATAATAATTGGCATGGATATATAAGAATGCATCAAGGTGGGCCCCACTATCAGGGCCGCACCCTATCCGCTCCTCCTGACCTGATACCCGGCTTCAATGTTCTTTGTACGTCTGCGTGTGGAGATGCGTGTCTGCTAATCATGATGGATACCGCTCTCATCATTCTCTATTATTTTAGAGAAGAAAATGAGCGGAAGCGAATTGGCTGGTGTACCACGCACCACCGATCTAGCTGTGTGTTGACGTCAGCAACTTCTTTAGGACTCATCATGAGGTATTTGTTATATCCGAACCATCCATTCATTTGGTGAGCTCGTCATACGGCTTGAGATGAAAAATAAGACACATCTAAAAATCAAGTGGACCACACTGCAAAAGGTAGTGGGGGATTGAACGTCTACCATTGAAACCCTTTTAGGTCACAAAAGTTTTGGATCAATATGATATTTGTTTGTCCTCTTCATTCAGGTCTTTGTGACATATGAACAGATTGGATGTAAAATAAACGTTATGGTGGGCATACAAATGTTTCAACCTTTGAAAATCATTATCCTCTCTGCTATTTGTGGTGTGGTCCAGTCATGCTCAAAAATGATATAGACAAATGGATGAACGGTGTGGATATAATAAATACATCATTTTGGAGGCCAAGTAACTTTGATCACCTTTGAACTGTCCGTACAACTCAGATCGAGGAGTCTTCGCACGACATGTACCCACACCAGCCATATCGCTGGTCCGCTTCCAAAATCAAATGGGGATGAGACAGATTGGATGCCAAACATATGGGGATGAGACAGATTGGATGCCGTCAGATTTAAATAAAGAAGAGTTATTTGCTACTCTGGCAGGGTATGATGCTTGATACGTAACCACTTATAAATTGTACATGCAGTATACATATACTCAAATTAAACCATCTGCATGGTGTGATCCACTTTATTTACGTCACTATCCCCAATCGAATTATAATCTCTGATTAGTCAACACTTGTTTGGTGAAATAGACAGTTAGATATATTTTTCATTCCAACTGCATGTCCAATAAATATCCACCGATCTTATAGTTGAATAATTAAATAAGAATGATTTTTGGTTTATGATACATCTGTAGTGTGACCCATAACTTCGCCAGTCCAATTTAAAATACTTACAAGACGTGTATATTTTTCAGTGGTCGTGTATTATCCATCTCACTGCCAGAGTATGGAAGTGTTCCTCTCCAAGCAGTTAGCGCCCGTGTGTTTGGGCATGTATATACCCAGGCGCAAATCAACGAGGGTAAGGTTGGCAATGGGCCGGGCAGCCTGCCAACACTGGTTTGGACTGGGCTTGGACCTTTTAGCCAAGGCCCATGCAACGAACTTGGGCCCGATGGTAACTTTTTTTTTGAATTGAGAGTTTTACCAAAAACTATCAAATTAATATGAGATTTACATTCCAGTGCCTTTTTCAAAAAGCTACTCATGAATGGATATAATTATTATTACAGTAATTTCTCTAAGCCCATTTGTTTTTTAATTTACATGGTAAATAGGGTGTAAATAGTAATTATTATTTATCTAACAGTCGCAGCATCCTTTCGATATTGACATGATGGTAACAGGAAGTGTGTTTGGAAAGCTTCAGGGTTTGAGCGGAAGAAATAATACTTTTTTCATTCTAAATTTGTGGGGTCTGCTGTTATGTATTTGTTTGATCCATGCTGTTCATCCATTTTTCCCACTCATTTTGAAAATGAGCCCAAAAATGAAGTAGTTTCAAAGTTCAAGTACACCAAAGTACATGAAATAGTGGGAATTAAACGCTTACCATTCAATTCATTTTTGAGGCGACAAAAGTTTTGGATCAAGCTGATATTTGTGTTTTCCCTTCATCCATATATGTGTGACATAATGAACAGGTTGGATGACAAGTACAAATCCCTATGGGCCCCACACTCATCTTAACTTTCAACGACAGGTGTTAAATTCCCCCTGTTTCTTCTTGTGGTGTGGTCCACTTTTGTATTTGCCTCGTTTGTTGGCTCATGCCTAAATTTAGCACTACAACAAATGGACGGCATGGATGATCAACACATGGATAATGGTGGGTCAGACACATGCATAATGGTGGGCCTCACAAGTTTTACCACCACAATTTCAATTGGCTTTCAACGTTTTTATGCCACAATTTTCCAAGCAAAATTACCACGTAAATTATTTATACTGGTGTACAAGGTAATAATTAGCCATTTGCGCTCTATTCACCATTTAAATTGAATAACAAACAAATCCTTACATTTCTTTAACCGTAGGGTAGGCCTATCATGCATTGGTAGGATACTTGGCTAGGCTCCACCGTGATGATTTTATGAAATTCATCTCGATTGCCGGATACCTAATCACCATATTTTAGGCCAAGAGCACAAAAATTAATCACATCTATGCTTTAGGTGGACCATACGATTAAAAATAGGTACATGGCAACCATCACCTTCCAAATTATTTCCCTTAGTGTAGCCCACTTGAATCATGAATGGTCTGAATGTGGCATCTAATGTGGCATCTAATGGTTGGAGTGATTTCCCTTTAGGTGGACCATAAGTCTTAATTTTAAATTTTGATGTGGCATCTAATGGTTGGAGTGATTTCATATATTCATCAAGGTGTGCCCTATAAAAATCAAGGTGGATGTTTCTTTCTCTCTCTCCATTGTTCTCTTCGGTGTGTCCCACATAAATCACAAATCAGCCGGATTTTTTTTGAGTTCTAGGTCTAAAGTAGGATTATGCATCTAATGGTTAAGAGGATATTGTATACACATTATGGTGTGTCCCGCCAAAAATCAAGTCCCCTGCCCCTCTTGAATGGTATGATAAATTATTTAGAAAAGAAAGAAGAAAGAAAGAATTTGTACCAGATGTCCCTCTTGATTTTGTTAAGGCCAAGCCCTATGTCTAGGGAAGGTCTACTCTAACCATAGATATTTACTCCCATATTAAGCCTAAGATAAAAAAGAAAAGAAAAAAGTCACGCTGAACCATGATTCTAATGGTCCACACCAAAAGAAATAGTTGGCAGACAGATGTCCAACCGGATTTTTATAAGGCCCACTGTAATAATTATATAAAACCACTCCATGACTTATAAGGTTGCAACAGTGACTGTGGATCGCAACGGTGATGGTGGATCCACAGTCACTGTTGCAACCTTATAAGTTCATTTTGATTCAGGTCCTTACTCGTACGTTGACTGTAGAATCGCAAGAGTTTCAACACTAGGTTATGGGTTTCAGTATCTGAAATCTCACTGTGGTGTGAATGCATCTGTTAAAAACAAAAAGAAAAAAAAAAAAAAAAAAGTCCCATCTAATATGTCATTGTCACTAATCTTTCTCTTAATATAAAAAAGACTTCAGTTGTTGTTCATCACCATTTTCAAAATTGTGGTCGCTTATCTTCAAATTCTTGGCCATGTCGTGGATGCAGCATATCTTGAAAATCATATGGATTGAACGATCATAACCATCAAATGGTTAAAACTAAAATAGGGGGTGGTCCATATTAAAATCAGATGGTTACTATCATCTTTTCAGTCTGATTTTGGGCTTATGCACTTTTGACAAATGTATCAGTGATTTGGACGTTCTATATTGCGGCACAAAGAGGATAAATCATTTCCATTTTTAAGGTGGTGTTGAACTATATATCACAGTAGTATAGCTCCTACCAAGTGAGCAATAATTAAAGCACCTGAATATTCATCCAAAGGAAAACGTTGTTGAAATCAAACGGAAACCTATGATGTGACTCATTATACGTGGTGGATCAGATAATGAGTAGAGTGGATCTATTTTCGCATCAGACAATCTTTAGAGTACAGCAGACCTTTTGCACGGCTAGGATGTAATACAAGAAAGGCGGATTATCAGGAAAAGAAAGCGACGTGAAATCTCACTAGATCCAAAAAGGCACTACATTTTCTATAGAGAAAAACGAAGAAGAAGGAGACTACATTCCTATGCAGATCAGGCTTACAAGGCTCCGCCCATATTACACGTGCATGATTAGTGCTGGACCCCACCATCAACATGACCTCAGCCAAGAACCAGGCCATTGCATTCATCACATATACCACACATATACCACACAGTGGCTCACTCTCGTAGCTCACTTTCAGTTGTAACCTGGTTTCAGCCACATGTCGGGTGTGGAAACCTGGGACCTGTTGGAGGTGGGGTTTCTGCAGGGATAGCTTAGGAGGTTTCATCTTTGCTTTTGCGGAAGGCTACGGGACAGCTTCCAACACTCACGCGGAGCTTAGAGCCATCCATGAAGGTCTGCGGTTGGGCCTTTCGAAAGGGTATCGTCAAATAATTATTGAATCGGACTCTCAACTAGTCATCAGTCTACTGTCCGGCTCTGCTTCCCCTGGCTGGAAATGGTTCTCCTGGCTCGCCAGAATTCATGATTTGGCATTGTCTGTTGAAGTGATCTACTCACATATCCTTAAGGAAGGTAACGCTCTTGCAGACGCCATGGCTAGGCAGGGTAACGGGTTGTAGTCCTTTTTTTTCTCATGCACCTCGGCGGATCTTCCCTCTCACACCAGAGGTCTCATCTTTTTAGACAAGGTGGGACTAGGCTCGATGAGAAATTGCTAGTTTCTTTTGTGCAAATTTTCCTTTCCACATGATAGGTTGCCCTAGGTTCTTTTTGTTCTGGGCAATCTGAAGCCTTTGTAGAGTTTTGTATCCTTTTTTTTTTTGTATGCAATGAAAGGGTGATTTTCGATCAAAAAAAAAAAAAAAACTGTTGGCAAGTTGGATCCTTACTCTTGCCCGGGTGGTAGACTCTTAGGAGTTTCAACACCCGGTCAAGGATTCGAGTATCCATAGGTGGTGAAATTCCACTTGTGTGAGTGTGTGGGGGTGTGTGTGCGTGTTTAAAAAAAAAAAAAAAAAAAAAGGAACTATTGGCAAGTTTTCTAACCGTCGGGTCCTTTGGTGGTGGTGGACTCTTAGGAGTTTCAAGACCTGGTCAAGGGTTCGAGTAACCACAGGAGTTTCAAGACCTGGTCAAGGGCAGTTTTTTTAACACATGTTTATGTGTTAAAAAGAAAAAGTTTTCTAACTGTCCATTGTTCTTATACAGGGGTAGCCTAGCTGATGGGTTGACCCACTTGATTGTTGTGGTAGTTAATTTATATTAGGGAAATTGACCGTACTTACCTCGAAGTTTCGGCAAATTACCTAAAAAGCTAGGTCATCCCATATATTCTAAGAAGGGCCTTCTGACATGCTTTTGAAAATTACTTGGACCAAAATGCCCTTGTCCTTGTTTCAGTAGTTGTACGATTTTCTATGGAATAAGAAGTTACGTCGTATTTAATGCCAAGAAAGTGATGCGTAGGAAACCCTTTTTTGCATATGGGCAAGGACAAAACCCGTGGGGCCCACATTGATGTTTGTGTATAATTCGTGCCGCCCATCCTTTTTGTCATGTCATTTTAGGGCTAGGGCCCAAATATCAGCCTTAGCCAGAGCTCGTGTGGGCTACATAATAGAAAATAATGGTGACAATGGAACCCACTGTTGAAACTTTTCAGGCTCACTTTGATGCTTGTTAGAAGTAGACACTGCCCAAGTCAAGACTTTTTGGGACCACAACAAGTTGGTCAACAAGGTAGATGGATCGGATCACCCTCATTATGGGCCTTAAGCTATAGTACCAATGGTTTGGTAGAAAATGAAGTGAACACGTTCAAAACCACGATCCATACAACATGACAACCACGACCCATATAACATGGCAACTATGACCCATGCAACCCACGACCCAAATGGGCCCACATTAATGTATGTGTATAATCCATTCCGCCCATCCTTTTTGTCATGTCATTTTAAGGCTAGGGCCCAAATATCAGCCCGATCCAGTACTTTTATGGCCCACAAAATATAAAATAATGGTGCCTGTTGAAAGTTTACAGGCTCACTGTGATGTTTATTAGAAGTCGACATTGCCCAAGTTAGGACTTTTTGGGCCCACGCCAAGCTAGCCAACAAGGTGGATGGATCGGATCACCCCATTGTGCGCCTTAAGCTATGGTACCAATGGTTTGGTGGAAAAGGATTGAACACATTGAACATCGTGATCCATACAACATGACAACCACGACTCATATAACATAACAATTACAACCCATGCAAACCACGACGACCCATGAAAACCAGGACCCAAATGGGCCGCAGTTGTATGGATCGTAGTTGTCATGTTATATGGGTCTTAGTTGTCTTGTTATATGGGTCTCAGTTGTATGGATCGCAATTGTCCTGTTATATGGGTCACAGTTATCCTGTTATATGGGTCGCGGTCGCAGTTGTCCTATTATATGGGTCTTAGTTGTCCTGTTATATGGGTCTCAGTTGTATGGATCGCAGTTGTCCTATTATACGGGTCGTAATTATCCTGTTATATGGGTCGTGGTCGCAATTGTCCTTTTATATGGGTCTTAGTTGTCCTGTTATATGAGTCTCAAATGTATGGATCGCAGTTGTCCTGTTATACGGGTCGCAGTTATCCTGTTATATGGATTACGGTCGCAGTTGTCCTGTCATATGGGTCTTAGTTGTCCTGTTATATGGGTCTCAGTTGTATGGATTGCAGTTATCCTGTTATATGGGTTGCAGTTATCCTGTTATATGGGTCACGGTCGCAATTATCCTATTATATGGGTCTTAGTTGTCCTGTTATATGGGTCTCAGTTGTATGGATCGCAGTTGTCTTATTGTATGGGTCATAATTATCATGTTATATGGGTCACGGTCGCAGTTGTCCTATTATATGGGTCTTAGTTGTCCTGTTATTTGGGTCTCAGTTGTATGGGTCACAATTATCCTGTTGTATGGGTCATAGTTATCCTATTTTATGGGTTGCAGTCATATGAATCACAATTGTCCTGTTACATGGGTCGCAGTTATCCTGTTATATGGGTTGCGGTCGCAGTTGTCCTATTATTTGGGTCGTAGTTGTCCTGTTATATGGGTCGTGGTTGTCATAAGTCGTGGTTATCATGTTATATATGGCCCACAATGGGGTGATCTAATCCATCCACCTTGTTGTCCAGCTTGTTGTGGGCCCAAAAAATCCTGACTTGGGTCCACATTGATGTTTGTTATAAGTAGACAATGCCCAAGTCACCATTATTGATGTTTTAACAGTCACCATTATTTTTAAAAAATCCTGACTTTGTCCCACATATGATCCATTGATGTTTCAACAGTCACCATTATTTTCTATTATGTGGGCTACACGAGCACTGGATCAAGCTGATATTTGGGCGGCATGGATTATACACATACATCAATGTGGGGCCAAGTCAGGACTTTTTGGGCCTACAGCAAGTTGGACAACAAGGAAGATGGATCAGATCACCTCATTATGGGCCATATATAATATGATAAGCACGACCCATGACAACCACGACTCATATAACAGGACAACTGCGACCCAAATAACAGGACAACTGCGACTGTGACCCATATAATAGGACAACTAAGACCCATATAACAAGACAACTATGACCGCGACCTATATAACATGATAACTGCGACCCATACAATAGGACAACTGCGATCTATACAACTGAGACCCATATAACAGGACAACTGCGATCGCGACCCATATAATAGGATAACTGCGACTCATACAACAAGACAACTGAGACCCATATAAGAGGACAACTGCGATCGCGACCCATATAACAGGATAACTGCGACCCATACAACAGGACAACTAAGATCCATACAACTAAGAACCATATAACAGGACAACTAAGACCCATATAACAGGACAACTGCAACCGCAACCCATATAATAGGATAACTATGGCCCATATAACAGGACAACTGTGATCCATACAATTGAGACCCATATAATAGGACAATTAAGACCCATATAACATGACAATTACGACCCATACAATTGCGGCCCATTTTGGGTCGTGGTTTCCATGGGTCGTCGTGGTTTGCATGGGTTATAGTTGTCATGTTATATGGGTCTGGGTCATGGTTGTCATGTTGTATGGATCGTGGTGTTCAACGTGTTCAATTCTTTTTAACCAAACCATTGGTACCATAGCTTAAGGCCCACAATGGAGTGATCTGATCTATCCACCTTGTCGGCCAACTCGGCGTGGGCTTAAAAAGTCCTAACTTGGGAAATGTCCACTTCTAATAAACATCACAGTGAGCCTGTAAACTTTCAACAGTCATCATTTTTTTTTAATTTTATGGGCCATAAAAGTACTGGATCAGTCTGATATTTGGGCCCTAGCCCTAAAATGACACAACAAAAAAGATGGGCGGAATGGATTATATACATACATTAGTGTGGGCCCATTTGGGTCATGGTTTGTATGGGTTGTGATTATCATGTTGTATGGATCGTGGTTTTGAACGTGTTCACTTCCTTTTCTACCAAACCATTGGTACCATATCTTAAGGCCCACAATGGGGGTGATCCGATCCATCCACCTTGTCGGCCAACTTGTCGTGGGCCCAAAAAGTCCTGACTTGGGTAGTGTCCACTTTTAACAAGCATCACAGTGAGCCCGAAAAGTTTCAACAATGGGTTCCATTGTCACCATTATTTTCTATTATGTGGCCTACACGAGCTCTGGCTAAGGCTGATATTTTGGCCCTAGCCTTAAAATGACACGACAAAAAGGATGGGCGGCATGGATTTTATACAAACATCAATGTGGGCCTCACAAGTTTGGTCATTGCCCACACGCAAAAAAGGATTCCGTACACATCACTTTCTTGGTTAAATTACACGTAACTTCTGATTCCTTAGAAAACCATATAACTACTAAAACGAGGACAATGGCATTTTAGTTCAAATAATTTTAAGAAGCACATAAAGGCCACTTTTGAAATTTATGGGATGACCTAGCTTTCTAAGTAACTGACCCAAACTTCGAGGTGGGTACAGTCAATTTCCCTTTATATTAATTGAGGGACCCACTTTATTTACTAGTTTGATGACCTACACGCATGCCACAACGGCACGTGTGTCTTTACAAATGTATATATTCTATATGCATTCACAAGTCAAACCACACCCTGTCTCTCCCACTGCTACTACTGAAACAGAACCTTCACTGTAGTAAATACGTCGTACTTAAACTCATCTGCATGGAAATGACGACGTGGAATGATCTTGACGTATAGATAGAATACCAAACAGGCGATGATGGGCCCCACCCAAAACACCCAGTGTCCATCCCAGAGGTGGCCGCCTCTAACAAGTGCTGGCCCTACACACCGAGCAGGGTTCAACCCAGCGCCTGAGTACCCTTTCTTCGCTGTCAACGTGGAGGATATAAGCACCAACAGCCCCACCACAGCACCGATGATCACACACACCTTGACAGGCCCTAGAACCTTTGCCTGCCGTCTATCGAAGGCCATCCATATCGATGCGTAGAGAAATACAAATGAGCATATGATCTCGAGCCAGAGAGCGGAGCCTGTGTCGATACCGACGGTGATGGGCCCATGAGGTCCCAGTGCAATGACGGAGAGGGTACATCCACCGAGAGAAAATGCATTCTCAATGGTATTGCCGACGACAGCCTTTAGTGCAAGTGCACCGAGCACGCCTCCAATGCACTGGGCGAGAATGTAGATGGCGGCACGTGCAGGAGAGATGAGTCCGATCAGAGTCGCGGAAAAGCTGACGATTGGATTGATGTGGCCGCCGGAGACTGGGGCGGTAGCGAGGAGGAGAATTGTCACGGAGAGGAATATGAGGGCTGACATCATGAGGTTGGGAGTCTTTGTGTCGGTCTCAAAGGAGGAGATTGCGATTGTGTCGAGCGCGAAGACGAGGATCGCCGTGCCGACCAGCTCGGCCACTGATGCTCGCCACACCTGAGAATTCCAAGCATTTTAATTATCTTTTTAAAAATGGTTGGAATGGGGAATTTGGTTGGCCCAACAAAATGTAGAAGTGGAACTAACTATGGCTGATCACAACCATTCGTATGGTGGGACATATTTCAGATGGGAAATGCTGAAGATATATTCCTAACCAGATGATCCTGACCATCCAAGAATTTTCCTTGGAGGTTATGTGTTTTTGTTCTTTATGTTAGTGGGTCACAACTACTAACGAAAATTCACGTAACCATACATGAACGGGAGTAGGGAATCAAGGGTCAGTGGCATTTTCGTAGTTCCATGCAAACATGGTGGCAATTTTCTTTACGAGGACCCACCTCTAAGGAGAAAAACTCGGGCAAGCCCAACCTCTCATAGAGTGATTGACCAGATGTGGTCTTCGTGCTATCCTCCAACCGCCAGTCTTCAGACCTGAGAAAGAAAAAAAACCACCCTCAGTTTTCAACAATATTACAGAGAATGCCAACTTAGATAAAAGGAAGGATGGTAAGAAAAGCTATACCTTGGGGTGGAGGAGAAAGGCTGGATTCTAGTCCCAATGGGGAGACTTTCTTCATCTCCAACGCCTACAACATTTCCAGCCATCTCAGCTTTCACAAGTTAGTGGGATTTTGGGCTTTGGGTTTTATAGAGGTTTTTAGAGAGAGAGAGAGAGAGAGAGAGAGATGAGGTAATAATTGCATAGGCATGGAACCATGCTACCATCTATCTGCAGGCTCACACGTGAATATGGAACACGTGTGATATGTGCGAGATCTAACATTTACATCAGGTGGGATACAATGTTTAGATCTTATATTCTAGATATAAGGCCATTTTTAGAACTTTTGGTGGGCTAAAACATACAAAAAGATCGGACGTCCAGGAAAGATTGTTTATTCTGTGTATCGTGGCAGAGCTCCACACGCGTGTGGAGCTAGAAAACTTCCACGGTCAAGACCTGCCCATCCGCGCGCAGGCACACATGCCAACTGGGACACGTGTGCATGATCTGAGCTTTAAATCTGGTAGAAAATAGTACTATCTTGTGCCAACAACAAATATCAGACGCAAAAAAAATAAAAATAAAAAAAATAAATATCAGACGCTCTCAATTATCATTTGGGCCACAATGTACAAAGTAAGATGACAGCGGTTGAAACAATATTTTTCTGGCCGTCCATTAATTTTGTATGCTCTGGCCCACCTAAGGTGTGAAATTAAATTATTTATATAATCCAAGATATAAGTAGAGTAGCCAACCTGATGGAAAGTTCAAATTAATCACGTATACTGCATCCTGGCACACGTGCATACGTGTGGAAGTGCAAGCTCCCACATGCGGGTGGAAATAGCAAGAGAGAGAAAAGTCGTCGGAGTAGATGTAACGGCGCCAGCCCATCGGTCCGCCTCCTATTCTGATATTTTTGTTAAGTACCAGAGAGATTCGCACTTGTATATATTTAACATATGCTCCTCACCACACGAGCCAATGTAGCATGCTTTTGTAGGATCCAACCGTTCATCAAATGGGGTCCATCATGAATTTTTTTTGGATATTTATGTCCATCTATTCGACATCTAGAATAAGTGAATCAGTAAAAGAGATTGATAACGGTTTTAAGGCACACCTGAGGAGGAGTATACAATATTGATTTTGTGTCTGTAGTTTTCTCATTACGGTCCTCAGCTGATGGACGTCCCAGATCTTTGAAACATATGTCATGTTGTCATGTGTATTGGTTATGTTTCCTCAATCTCTCTCGCTGCGCGAATCACCTCAGCGTTTCAATATATTTTTTTTGGGAGGCCCTTCATTCATCGTTCATCACCTCTCAACTGCTTTCATCAATACCATTAACTTCCCCGTGACTAAGCCCATGATTTCTATCTCTACACTTTTTATCGTTTGGGAGATGTAAGGATGCACTAGGACACACGTGCTAACAAGCCACACATGCGCGAGGGCCATTCGATCTACCATGTGGGACTCCATAGTAACATACTCGGTCAGAAATTCGACCCGGTCCACTCGACAGGTGGGCCACACATGACTATGTTTCGGGACTCGGATTGGCTGATAATGATCCATGCACCAGCCAGGTAGCTGGTGGAAAAGCTCATGTGGCCCCGCCATGATGTATGTGTTTTACCCAAGCCGTCCATCCATTTTCCCAGCTCATCTCAGGGCATAAGTCCAAAAAAATCCATAGCTCAAGTCGAACTCACTGCCAAAAAACGTGGAGATTGAATGCATACTGTTGAATTTTTTTGATGGCTACGTAAGTTTTGAATCAAGCTGATGTTTTTGCTTTATGTTTTCTCTTCATTTAAGTTATTTGACTTTATAAACTAGATGAATTGCAAATAAACATTGCAGTATCCCTCGAGTAATTTCTAATAATAAGCATTCAATCTCTACTGTATTATGTTGTGTGATCCACTTGAGCTTTAGATCTGCTTCTTAAAAATGAGCTGAAAATATGGATCAATGGCATGGATAAAAACACATACACTATGGTGGGGCTCGCTGAGCTTTTCCATGAGTTAGATAGTTGGTGTGGCCAATCTTCTTCCATGTTTTTGAGTGTGCTTGGCAACCCATCCAACGATTGGATTGGCTTCAGCTTTTGACTTTATAAACTAGTTGGATGGTAAATAAACATTGTGGTGGCCTTCAAGAAATTTCTAATAATAAGTATTCAATCTCTACTGTATTATGGTGCGTGGTCCACTTGAGCTTTGGATCTGCTTCCCAAAAATGAGCTGAAAAAAAAAAGGATTGACATCGTAGATAAAACAAATATACTATGGTTAGGCCCCGCTGAGCTTTTCTACGAGTTTGATGGTTGGTGCGTGGCCAATCCTCGTCCATGTTTTTGCCGGTGCTTAGCAACCCACCTGACAAGTGGATTGGCTTCAGCTTTTGATGCAGGAATAAAAAAAAAAGAGTTTCTGTAAGCCCCAGGTGCAGCACAATCAAGCGATTCAACCATGATTCACTTGATTTGAAAGTCTATGTTCGAACATTCATAAAGGATGATCTTATCCTTTTACTTTATAAGTAATTATTGTAATTAAAGAGATTATACCAAAATTACTATAGACAGCTATTCATGAAAAGCGTATACAAACTGGTGGACGATATAAATAATGAGACTGACGTCAGGTGAGTAATTGTCCGATGGTTGAGAGTTGCCAACTACCTATGTAAAGTGCACTCTAAAAGCAAAAGTTTGACATATAACCTAAAAGGTGTATGCGGATTTATTACGTATTAAATTGATTAAATTGATACCATAAAAAGTGTATTTCCCTTGAGATGGAACATAGCAACAAGAAGAGAAGCCAATCAATTTTAAAGAAGTATAAAGTGAACTAAGATCTTTCATTTCAAAGTAACAGTACATGTGAGTAGATTGTATTAGATATCACCATGAAATTATCAATAATAATGACAATGTCATCGAGATAAGATAATAAGAGAGCAGACTCCAAAAATATAGTGGAAAGCTAAAAGGATCAAATCATGAAAACTTTGAGTGAAGCCCAACAAGGGATGCTTGAATTTGATTTGGATGATGGGTAAGATTTAGAGGAGGTTTTGTATAGACTTCTTAAGATAAATCACGGCAAAGGAATGAAATTTTAATATCAATGTAAAACAATAGCTAACAAAGAGCAGAACCAACAACAACGAAAGGGCAAACAAACATCTCCGGAGTAATATGAGCAAACGTTTCTTTGCAGCCGATCCCTATTCATATAGGATATGCTTATCATTATAGGCAAAACAAAAATTTATTACCAGCTCCTCAATTAACTTTTTTTTTTTTTTGTTTTTTGTTTTTTGGGTTAGCTTGTTAGTACACACCCATGTCAGTACACACACTCCATGTTAGCCACCCCCACTAGGGATCGAGGAAGACCTCAAGTGTTGAAACGAGATATCTCCACTCAGTCTGCCAGTTGAGCTCTGGATCCGGGTGTCAGCTGAGGAAATACATCCTTTCTAGGTTGATCCTACTCAACTAATTGCATCATGGAAATACATCCTTTTTGGGAATTTGGAGGTTTTGGGTTGGTTGTGCATTGATCTCTAAGTGTGACCCACCTAACACCTAAGTCATGGACATCTCATTATTACCGAGGGCTCACAAAATGCATGGGTTGATTGACATATACACAATACTATGGCCCTACCCAAGAAAAATAACTGCCCGAATACCTCCACATTCATGTCCACCTTATGGTTGAATGGAACTGATTTTTGGGACGTCCAACTTTCATGCATGGGTTGGATGCCATTAGGATATCCTAGTGGGTCCTACAACGAAAACTTTTGGAATAAACTTATTCTACAGATATTTATTGAGAAACCGGTCTGGACATTCTGCTTGTCAATTAAGTCTATTATATTATTAATACATTTCTACAAAATCGGTGCCATTATTGAAGCTAGCAACATAAGTTTTGAATGTGATTATGAAAGAAACACCCACCAACTTTCACAATTAAGGAGGGGAATGATCCACAACACCTGTTTTGGTGCTGCTCATAAAACACTCAAAGCTTGTGGCCCCATCATGCTATATATATATATATATATATATATATATATATATATATATATAGATAAAGATGGTGTATATCATTGAATAGGAAAGGATGTACAACCTGTGCGACAAAGGCACCATTTTGGGACACCCAGCTACAAAAAATGCTGGGGAGCCTATCATGTGAAAACAAAACACCAAAAAGAAAGGGACAAACAGCAAGCTAAGCAGCTTGCACCCAGAGAAAATTAAGACTCATATCTGATCGAGCCTAATCCAACCTTGTCTAGGAAAATGAGACCCCGGACTAGGGGCGGGAGCGAAAGAAAGTTATGGAATAGCGAGACACCCTGGTTCTGGCTCCCTTCCTTGGTCAAACCATTTGCTGGACCATTGCTTTCTCTGTATATGTGCGAAAAGGAAAAATTCCCTAGCTGTTTAAGGCTGTTAATTCTAGTTATCCATGGTTTCCATCTCTACGGAACCTTTGAATGGCTCGCCAAAATTCCAATCACCAAACTAGAGTCCGACTCTACCATGACATTGGGTAGTCCCTTCTGGATACAGATTACCATCCCATCATGAATGGCCCGGAGTTCCGCCAGGTTGTTTGAGCCTTCTCCATAGCCACAAGCGAACCCAAAAATGAAGGATCCGTTGTCACTTTTACAAATGCCACCTCCTCCCGAGGGCCCGGGATTCATAAGGGCCGATCTGTCTGTATTCAGTTTGACCCACGCGGGGGTGGGAAATCTCCACTTAACGAGGACTGCGTTGGGACGCCTCTGATTCACAGCGGGGTGCTTGGGACTACCTCTGAGATGCGGGAGACAGATATCATCTTCCCACTGTGGACCGATAACTTGTTGGGCCCACCATCGGATGAGGGCAATGGCTCCCCTGATGTTCACCGGGTTGTCATCATAAGTGGCCATATTTCTTGAGTGCCAAACTTCCCATAGAATGAGACAAGACAGCAGATTTCTGATAGTAGAGGAGGCGCTCCCATGGGCCGCCGCCCGCCTCCAATGAAGGATCCTACCTTCAACAAATAGGTGAGGGAGATTGGGAACGCTGCAAAGCGTGCCAAAGAAGGACCAAAGGGACTCAGCAAGATGACCAAACAGGAACAAATGTGCAATCGATTCCCTGTCCGAGCTACCGTGAGGATTGCCCGAGCAACACAGGCATTTTGACGCCAGCGCTACCCCTTTTTCCTGGATTCTATCATCAACCAGGATTACCTCCTGCATCAACCTCCATAGGAAAACAGAAATTTTTGGCGGGAGAGAAGAGTGTCAAATCCAGCTGGCGCACCTAGTTCAGGGGAGTAGCCTCTGATGAACTTCCAAGCTGATTTTTGAGTAAATGTTCCTGATGCATCACGGGGCCAGAAACAGGAGTCATCCTCATCAGAAGTCACATAACCACTTTGGAAAATGTCGTTGATGATTTCCTGGGGAAGGAAGGTGAACACCCCAGAAGGGGGGAGGGGGCCAGAATTACCGATGAAATCCCTAACCTTGAGCTCTAGCAGCCCCACTGGGATTGGGGTGTCAATGCAGTTTTGGAGAGGGCCCCTGCCCAACCAATTAGCTATCCACAGATTTAAGTCACCGCGGCCAACATGCCATTGCACATTCTCATTCAGAATCAGGATGAGTTCCCTGATCCTCTTCCAAAAGGGGGAGGAGTTCAGCGGAGCCTGCATTGGGACGATAGCGCCGAGATCCCTGGGATGCTTGCTGCACATGAGTCTGACCCATGGACCCACAATTTCACCGAATTTTATCGCCTAAGCCAATTTCATCCTCTGGCCCCTCATGACTTCCTGTAAATTTTTGATTCCCAAACCTCCTTCCATAATTGGTTTGGTGATTTTTTTCCAAGTCAACCAGTGAAATTTTTTCTTACCATCAGCCCAACCCCAAAAGAAATCTGCAAAGGAATTTTCAAGTTTAGTGAGCACCTAGCGAGGAACATGCATTACAGACATGATGTGAATCGGAAAGCTTCCTAAAATGTGTCGGATCAATGTGGTTCTGCCTGCCTGAGAAATCTGTCTGGCTGCCCAACCTAAGGTCTTTTTTATCACCTTGTCCACCATGAAATGGAACACCGAGGATTTGATTCTACCTGTAGCAATGGGGGCTCCCAAGTATTGGATAGAATCCGGGGCTCTATTGAAACCTAAGAGGCATTAGGTAGTTCTAATTCGCCCCATACGTAAGGATTTAGAACAAATAAAGCAACTCTTGTTGTTGTTTATTTTTTGACCTGATGCTTCTTGAAAGCGGTGAAGAAATCTTTTGATCACGAGCAGGGACGGTCGGCTGCCATTAAGGAAGATAAGCATATCATCAGCGTATAATAAATGCGAGAGGAGGGGGCAACCGCATTGCAAGCTGTACGGTTGACAAGCACCGGTGGAGAAGAGCAGCTTAAGATTTGCAGAGAAAGCCTCCATAGCGATGATGAACAACATTGGTGAGAGGGGGTCTCCTTGTCTAAGCCCTCTTAAAGAATGGAAAAAACCTGCTGCCTCACCGTTAATGAGAATAGAAAAATAGTTGTTGCCCCAACAGCCCTCCAGGATCTAAATCCATCTGTCACAGAAACCAAATTTTTGGAGAACAAATTTTAAGAACTCCCAACTGACCCTGTCATAAGCTTTCTCAAGGTCCAGTTTGAGGATGAGATTGTCGCCTCGAACTTTCCTGTCTATAACTCACATCGCCTCTTGTGCCAGGGCGATGTTTTCTGCAATACTTCTTCCTTGGAAGAAGGCTCCTTGTTTTTAAGAAATGAGTTTGGAAAGCACAAAACTTAACCTGTTAGCAAGCAGCTTAGCAAAAATTTTATAAATGATGTTACATAGACTTATTGGACGGAAGTTTGAGAATTTAGTAGCTGATTTGGACTTGGGGATGAGGCAGATAAGCGTGGACGTGAAGGCTCTCGGGAGAGGGGCCCCAGCCATCATTTTGACAGCGGCGGGGTGAATATCTCTCCCCACAACGTCCCAAGAACAAGCATAGAAAGCCGCCGAGAAACCATCCGGCCCAGCTGCCCCATCCTTAGGGACAGACAACAAAGCAGAATGGACTTCTTCAATAGAGGGAGGGGACAAAAGTGAAGTATTGTCCTGCTGGGTAAGAAAAAAACTCAATGAGATCCACAATTCAGGTGGGCCACATCAATGGGAACAATGGGGAGGGGATTCTAATCATAGGCATGTTTGTGCAGCCACCATGACATGTATGGATCATTCATCAAATCTTTTTATTCAGATTTAACTCAACAGGATGAAGTAAAAATATAAAACTGAGCCAAATCCCAATATAAGGGGCCGCACAATGTCAACCTCCAAGTTTTTGGAGCAGTTTTACATTGTTCACATTGGTGTGGCCCATTGAGATTCTAATATAAGGGGCCACACCATGTCAACCTCGAAGTTTTTGGAGCAGTTTTACATTGTATGGTTTTGACACTCAATATTTGTGGGACCCACCATGTTGTATATTTGCAACCCACTCCAGCAATTAGGTGGGAGCCCTACATTAAAAACATAATAATAATAAATTCATATACATGTTGAAATAGATGTCTTAAATCGAGTCTGTTACTGGATTGTCGATGTAATCGACAGTTTATTCAATGTCATTGAAGCTCTCAATTCCATTGATGTTTTTTGGATTTTCTTCAGTTCGTCACTGGAGTAACTGGGCACTTTTTCGATGCCATCGATGAGTGTTCGATGCCATTGAGAATTTATAGAAAATCATATTTTATCTCTGGATAGTTGTGGTGTTAATTCGATGCCATCGATAGATTTTCGATACCATCGATAGGATTAGTTCATGGCATCGACAAGGCTTCGATGGCATCAACAAATTCTGCGCAGATTTTTCACAAAACTGCGAAATTGCGAGATTTGTTTCCGATTTCGTTTGAGATTCTTTCCAAGGCTATATATATGGGTGTAAACGGGATTGGGAGGTATTCTAAGGGTTTCTAAGTTGTCCTAAGGTTTCAAAAGGTGTAGCAAGGGTAAGATTCAAGGTTGTTTGAATCAGGTAAGCTCATTCTCTTTGTAATTTCTACTTTCATAGTGATCATCTGTCGCTTTGTGCCGTAGTTTTTTCTCAAAAGGATTTTTCCACGTTAAATCAATGTGTTCTCTTCGTGTTTGCTTTATGCTATTGGATTATTATCTTTGAATCATCTTTGCGTGCTTCCACGGTCCCCTAACAAGTGATATCAGAGCTAATGTTAGGGCGCAGGCTTGAATCTGAAGGATTAGTATCAATGGGAAACTCTAAGTATGATATTGAGAAGTACTCAGGCAAAAATAACTCTGAGTCATTGAAGGTTAAGATGATTAGCCTATTAACTAAGTATGGTGAAGATGGGGCTATTGAGGAGCGATGACCGTCTATGAGTGATGAAGAATTGAATACTCTTGATAAGAATGTCTTATCCTCTATTTGATTGTGTCTCACGGATGATGTTCTCTACAACGTTCTGAGAGAGAAAACCGTAGTAAATTTGTGGGCGAAGTTAGAAGACGTTTATGCAAAAAAGTCCCTTAAGAATCGCCTACACTTGAAGCTTCAATTATTCAACTTCAAGATGGCAGAAGGTGAAGATGTGGAGGCCCATGTCAGTAGCTTTAATAAGTTGATTTGTAAATTGCTAAACATGGAGGAAGTGGTCAAAGATGAAGATTAGGCATGTATTTTGTTAAATTCTCTTCCGGCTTTGTATGAGTCATTCAGAGACTCATTATGCACCGGTAATAAGTCCCTAAGTGTGGACACTATTATCTCATCCCTTCAGGGGAAGGCTATGAGAAAGATAAATGGTAGGCTAAGGACCTCTTCTGATCAACTGCTTACGAGAGGCAAGAATATTGAGCGAGATATAGGAACTTCAAGACTTAGATCCAAATCCAAGGGTAAGGGCAAAAGCAAGTTAAAGTGTTGGAACTGTAGGATGACTAGACACATGAAGAAGGATTGCAAAAATCCGAAGTCAAAGAAAGAAAATTCAGAGGCATCTTTTAGGGAGGCCAATATTGTCACATCTGATAAAGAGACAAGCACATGTGAGGTGTTGTATGTGTCTATGATTGGATACTTGTACGACGATCATAGAGACGAGTGGATTCTTGACACAGGAGCGTCATATCACATGACTCCTCATCAAAGTTGCTTCACTAGTTACAGAGAGTGCGATGGTGGACAGGTCTTTATGGGCAATGATAATACCTGTCATGTTATGGCTATTGGTACGGTGCACATCAAGATGTTTGATGGGATAGAACGTACCTTGACTGATGTCAGGAACGTTCCTGATATGAAGAAGAGTTTAATTTCTCTCGGTGCACTCAATGCTATAGGGTGCAAGTTCACCGGTCTTAATGTTCTTAAAGTTTCAAAAGGGGCACTCGTGATTATAAGAGTTTAGAGGTACGGAAACCTTTATAGGTTGATTGGAAGCACTTCATTAGGTAGAGTAGCAATGACCATTGCGGATTCCACATCTGCATGTATGTGGCATGCTCATCTAGGCCACATGAGCGAGCGGGGCATGAAGGTACTTTCTGATCAATGTTTAATTCCAGCTTTTAAGAATTTTAATTTAGATATATACGAGCATTATATATATGGTAAACAATCTAGACTATCTTTTAAATTTGAAAAACATGTATATAAGGGAGTGCTTGATTATGTGCATTCTAACATATGGGAGCCATCGCCAGAGGTTTCCGTTGGAGGGTCATCATGGTTTGTCTCATTCATTGACGAACACTCTCGAAAAGTTTAGGTTTACTTCATGAAACGTAAATCTAAAGTTTTTGCTACATTCATACAATGGAAGGCAATGGTGAAAAAACAGTCAGGGCAAAAAATAAAGGTTTTAAGGACTGACAATGGTAGAGAATTTACTTCCATTGAGTTTAATGAATATTACAAAGATGAAGGGATCATTAGGCACAGCATAGTGCACCACACGCCCGAACAAAACGATGTGGCGGAAAGGATGAATTGAACTCTTTTGGAGAGGGCCCGATGCATGTTAAGTTATGTTGGGTTGGGCAAGGACCTATGGACTGAAGCTGTTAACACGACTTGCTACTTGGTGAACCGGTCCCCTTCTATGGCAATTGATTGTAAGATCTCAGAGGAATTATGGAGTAGTCATAAGATGGACTACTCAGATATGCACATATTTGGTTATGGGGCTTACTCTCATATACCGTCAATTGAGAGAGATAAGTTAGACCATAGAGCCTAAAAGTACATCTTTGTTGGCTATGGTGTTGGTGTGAAATGTTATAAGTTATATGACAAAGTCACACACAAGGTCATCACTAACCGTGACGTCATATTCAATGAAAGCTCCCTATTCCCCAAGAATGATCAAAAGGAGCAAGAGGAACTAGAAAAGTCAATCGAAGACATTCGGATTAACACAAATGAAACTTAGGTAGAGACAGATACATAGCCAGAGGTACAAGAGTATGTAAAGCAGCCACCTATAAGAAGAAACCCACCGCGTGATCGCATGTTACCGGCAAGATACAAGGACGATATTAATATCACATATGCCCTCATTAGAGATTAGGGGGACCCGTCTACTATTCAAGAGGCTCTTGATGAGCCTAATGCAAAAAAGTGAAAAGCAGCTATGAACAATGAGATTGACTTTTTGTACAAGAACCACACATAAGAGCTGGTGGAGCTTCTAGTGGGTCGAAAAGTGATAGAATGTAAGTGGTTATTCAAAAGGAAACATGATATATACAAATCAAGGCTGGTAGCGAAGGGTTATGCTCAAAGAGAAGAAATTAACTTCACAGAAATATTCGCATCAGTGGTTAAGCAAGTGTCTATTAGATTCGTGTTGACAATGGTTGCCCAATACGATCTCGAGCTAGAACAGATAGCTGTCAAGACTGCATTCGTGCATGGGGAGTTGGAAGAGCATATCTATATGAAGCAACCAAATGGTTACAAAGTTAAAGGGGTGGAGAAAAAATTTTGCAGGTTAATGAGGTTGTTATACGGCCTGAAAAAGTCGCTCAGTGGTATAAAATATTTAATTCTTTCATGTTGAGTCAGAAATTTACTATGAGTGAATACGATCACTGTGCCTATTACACGATACTAAATGATGCCAAATTCAAAATCCTAGTATTTTATGTTGATGATATGTTGATCGTTAATCATGATATGTTTGAAATTGATGTACTGAAGACTCAGTTATTAAGGACATTCGAGATGAAAGATTTGGGGGCTGCAAAGAGAGTTCTTGGCATAGATATTCATAGAGACGGGAAGATAAATAGGCTTTGGTTATCTCAGGCAGAATACCTTGAGAATGTGTTGATCAATGTTCATAACTCCAAGTGTAGGGTCGCGATGTAGTAATAATCTCGGTAAGACTAAGGTCAAATCCACAGGGACTGAACCTTGTACGTATTCTGAAAGTAAGTAAAATTAGAACTATAAGAAGATGTAATCTAAATCTGAAGAATGTAGGAGAATAATGATGAATTATTAAACTAAAACTTGTAAATTTCAAAAGTGAGAAACTAGGGTGCCAAGGATCCACTTGTAGCAATCAGGAAGCTACCTTGCATGATTCAAGGACACAACTGGAATCAGAGTCTTATCCTATCCAATTAGTAAGAAGAGATTTGTCAGATCTTTGAACTTCTTATGGATCTAATCATCAATAGATAAGAGTGGTGAAGATTTGGAAGTGATTCTGTCACCTAACCATGCCTAGGAGATGATGGCAAACAACAACAATTTATCAATCTCACAGTCAATCATAAGAGAATTGTGAAAGTTAGGAAGGATTCCGTCACCCTACTATGCCCAAGGGACGATGGTGAACAATGGGTCTGCCTAATGTCACAATCTCAAAACATGAAAAGAAGATATTCAAAGCAATCATAGATCTATTGTAATTTGAGTCACAACAAACTATTAAAAACTAAAAATATTCCTTTGTAATTAAACTAGAATCCAAGAGAATTCAATAAACATGAATCAAAGCAAAGCAATCATCCCAATCACACTACAAGCTTCACCTCTTAGCCCTATCTAAAGGTTTAGCCAACCATAGACATGATTGAACTAAAAACTCTTAAAAAGCATTAAAGGAAACAAACAAAGAAGGACAGAGAAGAAAAACTCTGTGATGATGGCTCTTCACGCTGCTCCTCTCTCTCCTCTTTACGTTCACTGCCTTATCCTTGGATTGCCTCCACGGCTGCCCACGTCCAATAATGCCTTAAGTTCTCTCTCTCTTCTCTCCTTTTATAAGCAAAGAAGGGTGGTGAAGAAGCTACTGGAGTTAGTGCGGAAGGTCGGCCAGGCGTTTACACAGCACCTTGCGTGCGAAGCCGTGAAAATGCAAACCGAGTTACGTTCTGACGAAGTTTTCGAATGGTTGACGTTTTAAGAACTTATTTTGGCTCCATGGTTAGGGTAAAGACCCCCTTCCCGAGCTGTTGAACGGTTCAAATCAAAGATCTGACCATCATCTGGGCCATACAACATCCTGCAACATCTGGAAAAATCAGACGTGCGTATGATGCGAAAGAACCTGCGCTGAGATGCTCCGAGGGCCCCACAGTGATGTTTTCAGAGAAATACACCCCGTTCATTGAATTCCTGGTGAAATTTCAGTCAGAAAGGAGTGGTTTTGGTTAAGTTTTGGTGCGGTCCACTGTATCAAATCACCTCACCGTTCACCCTACATTTTTCGGTGATCCAAGTGTGTACGTGTGCATGAGGCCAAAAGGAAACCATGACTAGGGTCGTGGCCACCCCCGGGGTGAATGAATGGTCCCGATCGTCTAATGGGGCCGTGATGGTGGCCCACTATGGTCTCTCGGTGGACAGCGTCCGCTCGCTGTTGTGAAGACAGGTGTGGGTCGGGTCAGTCGTGTGTTGACCGGACTCGCGGTCTGGTACGATGCAGGGGTGCACTGCACTATGTACACGAAAGTCCCCCTGTGGGGTCCACTGTGATGCGTGTGAGAAATCTGCTCCGTCCATCCATTTTTTTACCTCATTTAAGGGGTTGAGACCAAAATTAAAGCATATTCAGGTATCAAGTGGGCCCCAGATCAATGTTTATGGGCTAATCTGTCCGTTGGGCCATTTTCATAAGGATCCAATAGCTGAAATTTGACGTGTACAGATATAAAGTTTCGAGCCAAACGAATGGTAAGAACCTTATGATCTTGCATTTAGGACGGCTTTTAAGCCTCTTGAACTTCAATTGCTTGATTTTCTCAGATTTTTTATGTGTAAATTCTTCGATCTCGTTCCCCTAAGATCCGTCCCTTGCCTTGGTGATTTTTTAGCGTTAAATCTATGCTTTTAATATCCTTTTCAGTCCAAGCTCCTAAATTCACCTTACAATAAAAACATGATTAAAATAGGACATTAAGCATTATCATGTTCATAAAATCAAATAATAACTGGGGTCTAATATGCAATATTTAACCCTCAACACAATCCCCAACGAGCATTTTGCTAGTCCCGAGTAAAGTATGCAAAAAAACAAGTTTAGAACCACAGGATAATTTCTATAAACTCGAGTGATTTTTGAAAAGTAATCTAGATAATAGAATTCTAAGATACAACAACGTTGAGCATTACCTTTTCCCAAACTCAAGAGCATGGTAAACTTCATGGTCAAATTCAAAGAACAATTTTAAACATTGAGTTCCATGGGTGTATAGTAAAACCTAAACTTATCACAATTAAAGGCTCAATTATTTATTTTCATAATAACATTGATAATCAAAATAGCATTCAGGATAACCATAACCTAAACCAAAACTTGCCTTACAGTTCATCTTTTTATTCTTCTAGCTTTTGATTTTTCTATTGATGGCTTTCACGCTAAGTCAAACTTTTTAAAGATCTTTAATAGGTAACTTTTTTCGACGACAACTGTTTTTTTAGCTAGGTATTCTTTTTTTTTGGAACATGATGGACAAATTCCTGAGGTTGGCTCCTTCCATGCCTAGTGATTACCAAGTTAATAATTCAATATCGAACTGAAGCTTTAATGTGTAAGTTAGGTGTGACATGTGAAATCATGACTCAATCAATTTTTAAAATTTCAAATCATGAATTAATAATTCAAACTTGACTGTGAAATTTAACAAATAATCGAATCCAAGAGTCATAAATCACCAACATTAAGTATCTTATACTTCTTAAATCAAGAATATCCTTCAAAATCACTCGAATTCATAAGAATTTTTAGAAAAATTTAAAAATTTTCACAATTTTTGCTCAAGATTAAGAAAATACTGATTAGGTCACCTAATCTCCCATCCCCAACCTAAAATTTACATTGTCCTTAATATAAAAGATATATGCATGCAATGCACGTGAGGCAACAAAATTAAAGGAGAAGTGATGGAAGGATAGTACCTGATGAAGGAATTAAAAGGCTTTTCCAAAGAGATCTCAACGTGAAAATTGGTCAGCACAAGAGTGAAACTAAGAAAAAGCAAACTATCCTAACGGCATAAAGCCGACTATCCTAGAACGGCGTAAAGCAAACTACCCTAGTCCTATGAAAGTAAGGGAAAAGCTACTTAGTCATGCGGCAAGGTTCCTCTTCCGGTTAATATCTTGATAAATTTCTCAGTAGGTTTTTCAACAAGATCATCCAAAAGCCCTTTTTGCAATAGGCTTAGATGCCCTAGAGCATGCATGACTTTCTAGAGAAACTTATGTACCTCACCAAAAAATTGTCGTTGAATTGCTTAAGGTATCCAAAGGATATATGGTTCACCTGTGACAGAAAAAGTGTTAATGTTAGTACTCCATGGTGAATCAGAGACTACAAGTAGATAAACTTCAAAAAAATTCTCAGAGAGTGATGTAGTCTCGATACATTCTGAAGTTTCAGACCTCGGTTGAATTTTCAGTTCCTCTTCCTTTAATGATAAATGTTCAAGATCTGAGGAATGAGAGGCTTCGGAATAAGGGTTCTCTTGGTTAGTAACAACTACCAAGATATTCTCTTGCGAGGCATCCACTATTTCTTTAATCATAAGATCGTTTGAACCTGAAAAGTGTGTCAAGCAATCATCCAAAGAGTTAAAAATTTCCACATTGAAATCTGTGATGAGATGCTCAAGGATTCCATCATCTTTAAAAGTAGATGGAGGTATGCTCTCTTGCTCCAGCCCTGTACAGACAAATTGAGGGTCAGTAGATGAAGTATTGATGTAAGGACTCTATTCATTGATACTACTCAGAAGAGGCATTGAATCGTCAAAATTTGACAGTTCAGATGGTGATCTCAAATGGGTGGTTTTAAATTCTAGAATCTTATCGGGCAATTCGTCTATCTCCCTAACTATCTTATAAGTCAATTCAGAGGAGTGGTCTAAACGTGCATCACAAAGGTTAGAAGGTTTAGGTAAAAGTGGTTCATCCTCCATATTTAAATTAGCCATGTCAGATAGGTGGAGTAGATCACTATGGTCGATAACTTTCTAAACCTCTTGATCATTGATATGGGCCAAACTTGAAATTGAATCCCAATATGCATCATCTTCCAATTCAGTGCAGTACACACTTGGACTGGGATCGCTTCCCTCACATTCTGTTCCTAGATTAGGTTGAGGTTCAAATAAACTAACCTTTTCCTCATCATTAAAATCAGATGTGTCATGTGAGTGAAGTGTATCAATATCATTATATTTGAAAACCAACAATGTCTCTTGATTATTCCTTTGGACTGTCATTGAGATCGACTCATCGGGAAATCGAGTCATATACTCATTAATGAATTTCAACTCCTTATTCCAAATTTCAGAGTTCTCCATAAGCAAGTTAGGATTACTCTCCTCGTATTGTGTTTCTGGATGGAGTTGTAGTTGGGACAAACTAGCTTCCACTATCTCATCATAAGCATGGAATCCAAAGGAGTAATCAACAAAATCAATTGGCAGTTCATCTCTCCAATGTGTGGAGTTAAAATCACTTTCCTTGCACTGTATTTGTAATTTGGGTTGCGGTTGGGATGAATTAGTATCTATTAGCCTATCGAGCCGTGATTCAGGTACTTTTAAAAATTTCCTCATGTCAGTAACATAGTCTATGTAACTCTGAGGTGACTCCTCTTGGATCGTTTCTAATAGATATTCAAAAGTGGCTGATCCAAGAGGGTTTTCATCATTATGTTTTACTAACTTAACTTCAAAATATTTCTATTTTCACTAATCATAATCATACGTGTCATCATTGCAATAATCACATACTGTTTTCTTAACTCGTGGAGTGCAATTATTTTCCCGCAGATAATACTGAAGGACTTCTTAATCGGTGGAGCATCATATTTCGATTGGTTGAAGAAATTTTTAGAAAATATTTAAGGCATAGACTGTTTTCCATCGTAATCATCATACATCCTTTCTCAAGATTTCTTAGCTATCTCAGCATATTGACGTTCCAACTCATGCATATACATGGTGAAACCCCAATCTTAATCCTAAAAAATCCTACAACAAATATGAAAAGTAAAAAGTTAGAAGGAGGTCACCAAATTAGAAGTTCCTATGTTAAAAACCTACAAAAGAAAACAAAACAAGTCAGTTTTTAAAAATAGAAAGTTTCTAAAAACAAAAATAGAATGAGGAGTTAGTTTCTAAAAAGGAAAGAAATCCTAGAATTAGAAAGTTTCTAAAAAGAGAAAAATAAAACTTAATCCTAAAAATAAAAAAATCTTAATCTTAAACTAATTCTAAAACTAGCTAATCTCAGAAAAATGCAACCGTCAGTCCCCGGCAACGGCGTTAAAAACTTGTTCACAACCCCAAGTGTAGGGTCGCGATGTAGTAATAATCTCGGTAGGACCGAGGTCGAATCCATAGGGACTGAACCTTGTACGTATTCTGAAAGTAACTAGAACTAGAAGAAGACGTGATCTAAATCTGAAGAATGTAGGAGAATAATGATGAATTATTAAACTAAAGCTTGTAAAATTCAAAGGTGGGAAACTAGGGTGCCAAGGATCCACTTGTAGCAATCGGGAAGCTATCTTGCATGATTCAAGAACACATGCTGGAATCAGAGTCCTATCCTATCCAATTTGTAAGAAAAGATTTGTCAGATCTCTGAACTTCTCATGGATCTAATCATCAATAGATAAGAGTGGTGAAGATTTGAAAGTGATTCCATCACCTAACCATGCCCAGGAGACGATTGCAAACAACAACAATTTACCAATCTCACAGCCAATCATAAGAGAATTGTGAATATTAGTGTAACGTCCTAAATTTCGAGGGTCGAGCAAAGCTCTACTCCCGAGATCCAGCACATTACTTATGCAACATGGATAATGATGTTTAGATGTTGTCTATATCAATGCATTAAACATGAGTCAGATTATACTCAAACAACATATCATACTCTTGAGATAATATAATTAAGTAAGCGGAAGACTAAAGTATAAGTATTGAAATGAGTAAGCGGTTCATAGCCTCCAGAGTATGATGATGTGATGATGTAACAAGGTTTAATATATATATGGTTCGTTTTAAAATATACAAAATGTCAAAATGTAGGTTTCCAACTAATCCATGTAACCCTGTAATCCCGTCAAATCAAATAAGGTCTACGTAGACCCGCCTAATAGCTGAACATAGGAGAATTCCTCCTCCTCATCTACAAAGTCAAACTCAGCCGCATAGGCTCTGTCATCACTTGCGTCTACAACAAAGTCTAGTTGGTGTTTTAAAACACCTCCCAAGGTGGGAGTGAGTGATCAACTCAATGCTACTATAAGGCAAAGGTTAACATATTATTAAGTCAATCAAACAGTAATGATAAAGCAATACAACAATCACTTACTAGCTACTCTTGTTAATGCAGGGGTGGTATGCAGTATAATGCATGCTCTCACATAAAGCTCTCTCAAAAGTGACTCCAACAACCAAGTTCGCGCATGACAAACTCCCTAAAGTGCAACTTCCTCGCCAAAGCACATGCAATGTAGTGCATAGTCGTGTTAATCTTATTCATACAGCAGGTTCAGGAAGCTAAGGTACCTCCCTTTATATCATTTACCCAACCGAAGGATCTATCTAAGGTCGTCAATCCTAGTTATTCACATACGATAGGCAAGTTGTAGGGCATCACCCCTAATAAAAAACAGTCGATAGGCAAATTTAAAATTTATACTCACAATCACTACGAGAGGCTCATCACCTCAACGTTGGCCGACAGCTCAAATACGGTGTCTCATACCACCATATTCGGCTCACGAGTGTTGGGTTGCTCACTGGTCACTACGGGGAGGCTTGTCACCCCAACGTAAGCCGACAGCTCGACCACGGTGTCTCATACCATCATGCCCAGCTCATGAGTCTTAGTGGATCGTGGTATCATGATTGAAATGGGTCTTTACATTGATAAGTGGTACCTTATATTCAAGCAGTGATGTTCATACATGATAAACACACAATAGGCCAATTGGTTTTTAGATAGTTCGATTGGTACGAGCGCACGTTGACTTAATCAACATAGAGCGCATAAGCACTCCATGTGGCCTAACCACTGTCGACAATCATTGTACGACCCGAATTCATCAGATGTATTATCAAATGTGGCGAGACTAATTCAGCCACTCGAACGGGAACTATTGTCGATTGCATGGACCACGTTGTAGTCTCAATTTTACTCAGATATAGCATATAAATATATGTGATAATCATATCAGCATTTGACAAACAATTTAAGTGAATTTCTCATTTAAGCATTTCACCTAACATATTGAGCATGTTACCAAAAACTTGCATTTGATCCATAAATCGTGCAGTCAAAATTAAGATTACATGAAGAAAACTATACATATAGATAAGGTAATTGAGAATCCTATCTCGATACCCTTATTGAATACAATTCACCAACAATTTCTCATTCAGACATTTAATCAAACACTTAAGACTACACGTTACTAAATACATAGACTAGATTAGTTACGACATATATTTTTGTAAATTCATACACAGAGAGGCTAGCATGCATATAACAACAATGAATCTTCATTTTGTAAGCATGTTAAACACAAATTAGATTTTCATACTCATTTAATCATTTCAACAAACACATGAGATGCATATTTCATTCAACATAGTTCACACACGTATATTGTATCGAAAGCAGCGTATCTAAGACAATATGACAGCAATTAAGTCAGTCATAAATCATTACTGACATTGAAAGTATTGAAAACCATAACTTAAACATTTATAGTCCGCACTTTTCATCGGAATATTCGATTCGGACGCGGTTCGTATCCTACGTTCCCAAAAATGGACTGATGGGCACCTAAGCAATGAAATAGGTTAGCTATTTCGTCAATTACTCTATTTGGATCCCTAAATCAAGATTAGGGTTAGGATTTCTTACCCAAATCGTAGCTGAGATGGATTGTGTAGTGTAACAGGAAGGCGATTCAGTGTATGGAGTTGTGGGATCTCCCTTCTTTTCTCACTCTTTTCTCTTCTTTTCTCTCTTCTCTCTCCTAGGGTTAGAGAAATTCGTATGGAATGGGAATGAGGTGGTTTGAGGGCTTTATATAGGCTTAGAATTGGTGTAAATGGCCCCAAGGCCATGGTATACTTCAATTATAACCACAGGGTGCCTGTTTCAGGCAAACGGGGTTCATCTAGAGGTCCATTACTCATGGAGTAGGGTAAGTTCCCTGACAATGGATCTATGTCAGGATGTGTTTTCGGTGCGATCGGATAAGCGGATCGACCGTGAAGGACCTGTATCAGATCAATGGTTGTTCTTACACGATCAGGGTCACAAGTATACAGATATGTGCAGAAAAATTTCTCTAATCCATGGGTGAAGTTCGGTCAGAAACTAACGGTCTGAAATCCTCAATTTTGCCTGTGAGCGAATGGCTCAATTCACTTAAGTTTTAATACCCTTTTCTAAGGATATTCACGTTTCTCACACACTTCGCTTAGCATTCAAATTAAATGTTTCTGGACGCTATTTGGGCTTGATTCCTGCGATGGTTGTCAAGCCCAGTAAGGCGGATGTAACTCTATAGTTTCGCAGTCATCGGACTTTTAACATGCGGTCCAAGTCCGATACAGAGTTTCAATGGGCTCCCAAGAGCGACAGGTTCTTGCGGTTTTTCCTAGGTTTTTATATAGTGTTGAGTCAGTAATATTAGTAGTTTTGAGTCTTGCCATTTGTGTAAATGGTGGTTCGAGGTAAATGTACCGATTAATTTGGTTTAGTACTTAATTAATTTTTAGCTAATTTCTAGAGAATACGGTCCTTAGGGATTTCTGCCTGAGGTGGTACTCGGGCCTTTGTACTGATTTTTTTGAGACGTTATAGTTAGGAAGGATTCCGTCACCCTACCATGCCCAAGGGATGATGGTGAACAACAGGTCTGCCTAAGTTCACAATCTCAAAACATGAAAAGAAGATATTCAAAGTAATCACAGATCTATTGTAATTTAAGTCACAACAAACCATTAAAAACTAAAAATATTCCTTCATAATCAAACTAGAATCCAAGAGAGTTCAATAAACATGAATCAAAGCAAAAAAACCATCCCAATCATACTACAAGCTTCACCTTTTAACCCTAGCTAAAAGGTTTAGCCAACTATAGACATGATTGAACTAAAGACTCTTAAAAAGCATCAAAGGAAACAAACAAGGAAGGACAGAGAAGAAAAACTCTGTGATGATGGCTCTCCACGCTGCTCCTCTCTCTCTCTTCTTTACGTTCACTACCCTATCTTTGGATTGCCTCCACGGCTGCCCACGTCCAATAATGCCTTAAGCTCTCTCTCTCTCTCTCTCTCTCTCTCTCTCTCTCTCTTTCTCTCTCTCTCTTCTCTCCTTTTATAAGCAAAGTAGGGTGGTGGAGAAGATACTGGAGTCAGTGCAGAAGGTCGGCCTAGCGTTTACGCAGCACCTTGCACGCGAAGCCATGAAAATGCAAACCGAGTTGCGTTCTGACAGAATTTTCGGATGGTGGACGTTTCAAGAACTAATTTTGACTCCATGGTTGGGGTAAAGACCCCCTTCCCTAGCTATTGGACGGTTCAAATCAAAGATCCGACCATCATCTGGGCCATACAACGTCCCACAACGTCCGAAAAAATCGGACATGCGTATGGTGCGAAAGAACCTGCACTGAGATGCTCGGTGGGCCCCGTAGTGATGTTTTCAGAGAAATCCACCCCGTTCATTGAATTCCTGGTGAAATTTCGGTTAGAAAGGAGTGATTTTGGTTAAGTTTTGGTGCGGTCCACTGTATCAAATCACCTCACCGTTTACCCTGCGTTTTTCGGCGATCCACGTGTGTACGTGTGCATGAGGCCAAAAGGAAACCATGACTAGGGTCATAGCCACCCCCGGAGGCGAATGGACGGTCTCGATCGTCCAATGGGGCCATGATGGTGGCCCACTATGGTCTCTCGGTGGATAGCATCCGCTCACTGTTGTGAAGACGGGCGTGGGTCGAGTCAGTCGTGTGTTGACCGGACTTGCGGTCTGGTGCGATGCAGGGGTGCACCGCACTGTGTACACAAAAGTCCCCCTGTGGGGTCCACTGTGATGCATGTGAGAAATCTGCTCCGTCTATCCATTTTTTTCAACTCATTTAAGGGGTTGAGACCAAAATTAAAGCATATTCAGGTATCAAGTGGGTCCCAGATCAATGTTTATGGGCTAATCTGTCCGTTGGGCCACTTTCATAAGGATCCAATAGCTGAAATTTGACATGTACGGTTAATTTAGGGGCCTCAGTCCAGATATAAAGTTTCGAGCTAAATGAATGGTAGGAACCTTGTGATCTTGCATTCAGGACGGCTTTTAAGCCTCTTGAACTTCAATTGCTTGATTTTCTCAGATTTTTTACGTGTAAATTCTTCGATCTCGGTCCCTTAAGATCCATCCCTTGCCTTGGTGATTTTTGAGCATTAAATCCATGCTTTTAATACCCTTTTCAGTCCAAGCTCCTAAATTCATCTTGCAACAAAAACACGATTAAAATAGGACGTTAAGCATTATCATGTTCATAAAATCAAGTAATAACTGGGGTCTAATATGCAATATTTGACCCTCAATAATCAAGATGGGATGGACCAAGCAAATCCGGTGAGCGTTCCCCACGTGGCTCACTTCAAGCTTTCCTCTGAACAATATCCTAAAACAGATAAGGAAAAGCATGATATGTCTCATGTGCCTTCTTTGAATGTGATTGGTAGTTTAATGTATGTCATGGTCTATACAAGACTGAATAATTCACAGGCAGTCATTGTTGTGAGCAGATACATGTCAAACCCCGGCAAGCAACATTGGAAAGCGGTGAAATGGCTACTTCGATACATTTGAGGTACAAAAGACTATGTCTTAACTTTTGAGAAGACATAAGTAAATTTGGTTGGGTATGTGGATTTAGACTACGCAGGCAATGTGAATTTTAAAAAGTCGACTTCAAGTTACTCGTTTGTACTAGTGGGTGGAGCAATTAGTTGGATGTCGAAACTTCGGTATGTGGTGGCTCTTTCCACAACCAAAGTAAAATATATGACAGTGATGGAAGCATTTAAGGAAGGTGTTTGGTTGAGAGACACGATAAATCAGTTGGGCCTTCAGCGGGAGGCCGTGGCGATTAATTGTGATAGCGAGAGCGCTATTAATTTGGCTAAAATTTATGTTTATCACTCACGTACTAAACACATTGATGTTCGTCATCACTTTATCTGACAGGTTCTTGAAGAAGGAGGCGTGACTCTGGAGAAGATTCACATGAGCGTGAATTTGGCGGACATTCTCACCAAGGTGGATCCTGCAAAGATGTTCAAGTTCGGTGCGACTTCTCTGGACTTGTTGATGGCGTAAAATGAAGACGTTGTGTGCTCGAGAAGCGTTAGTGGAGCTATGATGCAAGGCAGAGATAAGAGAAGAGGATAAGAAGTTACACGTTTAAAGATTGAAGGCATGGTGGAGATTGTTGTAATAGATGTCTTAAATCAATTCTGTTACTGGGTCTGTCGATGCAATCGACAATCTGTTCGATGTCACCTTCTATAGCATTAAATAGTTTTTTATCCCATCGATGTTTTCTGGATTTTCTTCAATTGGTCGTTGGACTAACTGGGCATTTTTTCGAAGTCATCGATGAGTGTCCGATGCCATCAAAAATTTATGAAAAATCATGTTTTGTCTCTGGACAGTTGAGGTGTTGGTTCGATGCCATCAACAGGATTAATTTAATGCCATCGACAAGACTTCAATGGCATCGATAAATTCTGCGCAAATTTTTTGTAAAACTGCGAAATTGTGGGATTTATTTCTAATTTCGTTTGGGATTCTTTCTAAAGTTTTATATATATATATAGGTGTAAATGGGATTGGGAGATATTCTAAGGGTTTCTAAAATATCCTAGGATTTCAAAGGGTGTGACGAGGGTGAGATTCAAGGTTGTTCGAATCAGGTAAGCTCTTTCCCTTTGTAATTTCCGCTTTCATACTTATCATCTGTTGCTTTGTACCATGATTTTTTCCTGAAAAGGTTTTTCCATGTTAAATCGGTGTGTTCTCTTTCTGTTTGCTTGGTGATATTGGATTGCTATCCTTAATTCATATCTGTGTACTTCCATGGTCCCCCAACAATACCCACTTATCCTTTGCTTGATGGATCAAAACACACATACTTATTCAAAATTTTCTTTTAAGCTGCATCTCTTTTGCACTGTTTGACATAGACGTTCGCTGTTTGAGTGCCATACATATATAGATTTAATGAATTCGCCCTTAGGGTCCAGCTCGGGTTTGACCCACTATTTTGCTCGGTTAACCACTAGAATTTTGGCTCTGCATCATTTTTGAGCCAGCCCCATAACATGGTGTGGTGAAACTGGTGAAAGGGGTGGATTTCTCATAGAGGGGCCCCTATGTTTCAACCATGGCCATGAAATCACAACGATCTGCCTCAGTTTTGGCTCACACCCTTAAATAAGCCATTGAAACTACTGGATGCAGTAGATTTCTCATAAACACAGCAGCAGGCCTCACAACTGTTTCTATGATGGGCCTTCAAACACGGGAAATGGGCCGTTTTTGCCAATTAATGCATTTTCCATTATAGAATTGTGAGTCAAAGCGAACACAAGCATTTTTTTTTCTTTTTGGAACGCATCTCTTAGTGGCAAGCGGCATAAAGAAAAAAAAAAAAGTTTGGAAAAATAGGTGTATTTTGGTTAAGGGCCTATTTGGTAGAACTTATTTTCTGCACTTATCAATGAAAGGGGTTGTTTTACGTGATTTTTCTTGATTTAGATTGTTCAATAAGTTTAAAATATTTAGCACTTAATCTAAATTTTCACTGAAATTTTAGAATTTTGTTTAAGCTTTCTTCGTTTGACTTAATGCTTAAGGCATTGAAAGAAATATATATATATATATATATATATTTCAAAATGGCAACTTTATCCTCTATTTATAACATGCGGGCTGACTTTGAGGGACAAGGTAGGAGCCTAGTTGACCTGACAAGGTCTGTGTTATATATTCATATTGTTCATCCATTTCAAGATCATTTTAGGCATGAACCAAAAAATGAAGCTGACCCAAAGCTCAAGAGAACCATACCACAAATGGTGTGGGGATGATGACACCCATCATTGAAACCTTTCAAATGCCGACTATGTTATTTATTTGCCATCACATCTGTTTATGACATCACATGGTCCTGGATGAAGGGAAAACACAAATATCAATTGGATACCATACTCATGTGGCCCAAAAAAGTTTTCAATGGTAGATGGTCAATCCCCACTGTTTTCTATGGTGTGGTTGACTTGAGCCTTGTCTCTGCCTATTTTTTGTCTCATGGCCTAAAATGATCTGGAAAAGAAGAGAGAGAGAGAGAGAGAGAGAGAGAGAGAGAGAGATGAACAGTGTAGATCTAACACATACATCATGGTGGGGCTACAGAACTTTGCCATGTCAAGACAGTAGCAAGGTCCTGCCTACGGGATTGCGGACGAGGACTCCCAACTCAAGTTGATTACTGATTGTGCCAGCTGCAAGGAGGCTAATGAGGTGCGCTGTGGGCCTCACCATGATGTAAATGTTTCCATGCCGTCCATCTATTTTGGATCATTATTTTAGGGCATAAGTGCAAAACCAAGGCAGATTCAAATCCGAGGTGGACCACACCACACGAAGTGGTTATTAAATGCTTATCATCAAAAACTTCCTGGGGCTCACTGTAATGTTTATTTGTCATCCAATTGATTAAATCACATAGACCGGGATGAAGGTAAAACACAAATATCAGCTTCATCCAAAACTTTTGTTGCTCCCAAGAAGTTTTTAATGGTTGGTGTTCGATTACCACAGTTTCTTGCGGTCCACCTGAGATTTGGATCTGCCTCATTTTTTGGCTCATGCCCTAAAATAATCTTGAAAATTTCTGGCAGACATCAAGGTGGGCCATCTCATTTATTTTTTATGCCATATATGATCCTTAGGCCTAGTGCCATATAAGGATGGCATGCAATTAGATTACTTAAATTATATATGTACTCTGTTGCCCCACAATGATATGCGTTTATGCATGAGGTTCATCCATTTTTCTAGCTTTTTTAAGGGCATGAGACCAAAAAAGAGGCTTATCTAAATCACATGTACGGCTACATAAGAAAAGTGGTGATTAAACAGCCACAATTAAAAACTTCTTAGAGCTCCAAGAAGTTTTTGGATCAAGCCAATGTTTGTGTTTTCCTTTCATCCATGTATGTGTGACCTAATCAACTCGTTGGATTTTTTGGATCATGCCGGTGTTTGTGTTTCCTTTCATCCATATATGTGTGACCTAATCAAAGGTTGGATGGGAAATAAGCATTACATTGGGCTTTAAGAAGTTTTTAATAGTGGGTGTTCAATTACAAGTACTCTACTTGAGATCTGGATTGCTTCCTTTTCGGCCTCATGTCCTAAAATAATCTAGAAAAATGGTGAGGCCCATGAATTTCACATAGGCATCAAGGTGGGCTACTTCTGGTTTTTTTTTTTTTTTTCCTTTATTTATTTATTAATTTACAAGAATTGTACATATTACAATATTCTATGGGCCCCACCGTGATGTATGTGTTTATTAACGCTGTCCATCAATTTTTCCAGCTTATTTTAGGGCATGAGATAAAAAATGAGGCTGATCCAAATCATAGGTAGACCGCAGGAAAGTGGTGATTGATTGGCTACCATCAAAAACTTCCTAGGGTCCACTATAATTTAATTTCCCATCTGACCTGTTGAATAGGCCACACACACATGAATAAAGGGAAAACACAAACATTACCTTGATTAAAAAACTTTTGTGGCTCCAATAAGTTTTTAATGATGGACGTTTAATTATAATTATTTCCTATATTGTAGTCCGCTTGAGATTTGGATCTTCCCTATTTTTGGGCTCATGCCCTAGAATAAGTTGGCAAAATGGTGGGACGGCGTGGATTTCACATACCGCGTGTTTTGTTCGCATGGGCGAGCGTATTGGTTTCAAGATCAATACTATTGTCAACATTGGGCTACTGTAAATGGACCAAGAAAAATAATAATTAATTAATTAATTAATATTAGATGATGCTTATCTTCAAATCAGCCTTTATCAGGGCAGTGTAACCCATATGAGTTTTGGACGAGGCTGATTTTTGTATACTCCCTTCATCCTTGTTAGTCATGCATGATCAGCGGATTTAATGAAAGATGCACACCCTGGTGGCTCCACACACAAACCTATAGTTGGCATCAGACTCATTGTGAGTTGATAGCATTGCCTACCTAAGTCGTGGATGTGGCTAATTTTTGGCCCCAAAGCTTAGAATCGAGGAATAAACCTGATGGACGGAGTGGATGTCACACGGAAAACATGGTAGGCCCACAGATCTACAGTGTTTGGGACCCGGCTAAAACATATATTGTAGAGGATTCCCGTCCATCCAAATGAGGACACTAGGAGAGACTCACTTCACATGGCCACTTAAAAATCAATAGTGACCGTTCATTTCAGACCCAAAGGCAACGTATTCCACTAAGGTCCTGATGACCGGTTCAGCCAAATAAAAAGAGTGGGGTTTCGTGAGTACTCGTCAATTTCTTGTAGCCATTGCAATTAATAAGTATATATGCATCTCATCGTCCAAGCGTTTGATTTTGTTGGGGTCTCTCTGGGTTGGTAATGGGCCAAGCTAATGCCGGCTCTAACTTAGCCCTGGTCTACTAAGTTTCAGCCCTTGCCCGGCATTGGATCTAACTGGGCTAGAATGGTCTCAACCGTAGCCTTGGCTAAGGCCTATGAGGGAAAGAGAGACATGATCAAGTCTTTTAAAAAAAATCAGTATCCTGGTGACCCACTTGATGATTAACTAGGCCACAATAATGGTCTTGGCCCAGTCCGGCCCAGACACTAGGCTTAGATTTCAAAGCCCGGGCTTAGCCCTTGGACCAAGTTTGGGGGCCTAAGCCCTGACTCTCATACAAATATGAGAAGATGGGCCTGCAGTGGTTCCATATATAGGAATGCATGGGCATTTTTTGTCATTTTCTCTCCATGCCTTCCATTTCTTATGGTTCGAATCCTCCACATGTTTGCAAACAGGGTACACATAAGATGACCAGATGGGCCTGCACCTGTCAGAAAAAGATCTCATACATCCAATAATGGATGGATTCGATCCATTGAAAATGGATTGTTGGTGCATTTCCTTTTAATCATGTATTTAAATGCAAAAATTGAAAGGTTTAAGTGTGAACCAATTGAGTATATCTTTTGGGTGTGGTCCATCAATGATGAGACCATTTGATCAATGGCATGAATAATCCAACTATGGGCCTCACATGTACAAATTTGGTGAAGAACAGGGAAGTTTCGTATTCATCTAGCAATAAAGTGATGAATAGGGTAATTGGCTGTACTACTAAGGACATGTTTGGATTCATATATATTAGAGTACTGTAATGTAATGTCTTGGGACATTAAATGAGGTGACAGACATGTTCGCAATGTGTTAGCCTGCAATTAGGAATCATAGAGTATTGTTTGGATTGAGGATTTGCTTGGAATGTGGCCATCCTTCACACCAATTCAACGGTTTAAAGGATTTGCTTGGGTTTTCTTTTGGTAATTTACGTGTGGTGCACCCATACCACTCATAACATGACCAACGGTCTCATGAAGTGCTCCCCATAGACTGAACGGCGCCTATCGCTTGAAAGTGGACTGGTTTGTGGGCCCACCATGATATATGTATGTTTCATCCAGCCCATTCATTTTTCTAGATCAATTTAGGCCATGATTCCAAGTTCGAGACATATCATTCTCATGTGTAACACAGCACTGGAAATATTGGTCACTGAACGCCCACTATTGCAAACTACTTAGGGGCCAAACTGTTCTAAGGCGAAGTTGGTATACATTTGTTCTTTCCCTCATCCAAGTTTGTATGACCTATTCAACGTGTTGGATGGAAAATAAACTTCACAGTGGGCCCTGGGAACCTTTTAATGGTCAGCATTTAATGATCACTGTCTTCTTGTGATGTGGTCCACTTGAAATTTGGCTCTGTCTAATTTTTTCGTTCGTGCCATGAAATGATTTGGCAAATAACATGGATGGCATGGATAAAACACATATATTATGGTGGGGACTACAGAGCACTATTCAATGGCCGGGTCGTTACAGGCATCCTTAATACGCAATGTGCAGAAGTGTCATGAGGCAAAAGGGCCAAGACTCCGAAAGGTTCATGTATATAGCTGTGAACCCTAAAATCATGGGGAAAAAAAACTGCAATGTATATCCTACCTATATATTAAATGGACTTATGATAGGATTATCAAAAAGATGCATCGTGACAGTAAGCTAGCTCAATCATACCACATTTGTTTGTTCATGTGCATTGTCTGAGGTGAATAGATATTTTCGAATAGTTAATATGGTGTCTGCATGCATTTGAGTTATTGAATATAATAAATTCTCCTACATTAATATTTAAAGAAAAGTAAAATTGAAAAGTTTTCATAAAACCTCTGGAAATCAAATTTAAGAATGAGTACTAAAATTATTATCATTCCACATTCTTTCTGCAATGTCATCATGTTTTCTTACCCAAGTGTCTTGCTCTCTCGAAGAGAAATTCCTCTCCTTTGTCGCATTAACTTCTATGGGTGATGGATTTATCTCCTCAACCACTCCAACTTATGTATTTGCATTACCTAAGTCCGGCTCACCTACAGCACTAATGAAGTTGTGTAGGACAACGCATGCGAGAATAATTTCCACCTGTCTCAAACTTAAATTGCGGCACCGTCTTTAGAATAGGATATCTACCCTTCGGTATTCCAAAAAATCTCTCTATGATGTTACACACCTAAGCATGCCTATAATTGAATAATGCTTTTATATTAGGTGAATTTTGGTCCAAATTAAATAATACTCATTTAAATGGTATCGCACACCTATGTAAGGTGTTATGAACTCAGGGGCGGGGGCATATCTGGCATCCATCATATATTATTTTCCTACAAGTTGTAAAATTGTGGTTATTCAATAGTAGGCGTAAGGTTACTTTCAAAGTGCAGAAGTTATAATGAGGAAGAGGTATTTATCATGGAGAGCAAGAAGGTTGTCCGGCCTACGGGCATTATGTAAAATCTGGGAATCGGATGCCGAACCTTCTCACCCAACAAGGACATAAACAAATCTCATGTCCAAAGTGTAGGCTACCAATTACATTTTGAGTTGTTACACCATTTCTATCACGAAAGCTTGTCGACCAGTGTTTGGGGAAATGAGTTTCATCAATGGCACCTATGCAATCCTATGCGTAAAAGAAATGTAACAATTGTCAATGTTGTATAGATGTGCAGAAAGCATACCTCAACGGAAGAAAAAAGTATCTAATTGTTCACCTACCTCAATGTAAGATTTAATGCGATTTCTTGAAGCGTGTCTACACCTGAAAACTTAACAAAATCTTGATAGAAAGATACTATTGCATCTAAAACTCTATTAAAATGTCTACTTACGGTTTCTCCTGACCGGACAAACCTATACCCAATAACACGATTTCGAACATTGTGACCAATGGCGTGCAGTAAGAGAACTACTTGTTCCTCTAAGGTAACCCGCCTCCTCTCATGAAATATGCCCTTCTCTTACAGAGCTAGAGATCGATGATCCTCCACTATTTCCACCAAGGCAAACTAAAGACTTTTCTAGTCTAGTGGATTCCCGTAAACTCCAGTTGATGATTTAGAGAAGCGCCCCGAGTGTCAACTATAATCTTCTACACAATAAAAAGAAAATTTCACCTTTTTTATATGAAAATAATAATGATTCTTGATCCTCTACGTCAAAGATTACTACTTAATTGATTTTTTTTAATTTTTTTTTAAATGATTGGAATTCATGCTTCTTGATGAGTCAAGGATAATGAAAAATGATGAGTGGTGCGGAAGGTGAACCTGAGGATGTGGCGAGTAAGAACTTATTTTCATTAAGTTCTAGTCTTTTAGGGCAATGCATGCGATCATGGTGTCTATAATTGATGAGATGCACCCGCATCAATGGCATATTTCTATGCGGGTTTTACTAAAAAAGGATTAAGTTATTTCAGTAGTTACATTCAACCAACCTCAATACTTTTACCAATTAACATCCTAGAAGATTTCACAAAACCTTTATGACTTAGTTTTTGTGCCATCGGGCCTATGAGACGTATAATGCCTTTAAGGTAAAGAGCAGACAATTCTCTGAATGCTTCAAAGATAGGTCCACCTCGTTCGTTCAATCAAGTGTTCTTCAGTATTTATAGAGGCTACCAAGAACAAGAAAAGAGGCTCTCCGCTCCTAGTCACACTAAGAAGTCATGCTCTTTTGTCCTCTAGGGGACTCCAACACGCAGTTTACGACTCAGCATGGGAGAAGAGAATGGGGTTGGATTGCAAACTTTCGTTTTCAAAGCATTATTCGAGTAGGCAATGCCTACCAAGCAAAGCTTTCTGGAAGAGGGTGGCTTGGTTTCTTTTTGGCACCCGTCCCTTGACGGGTACTCGTAAGGGGAGTTTCACTGCCGAGAGTTGTCACGACTAAAGACTAGGACCCTTCCCTTACCGGGGCGCTGAAAAATGAATATAAATTCAAGCTCTAGCGCATCTTTGTAGCCATTGCTTGTTGGCTTCAAAGTCGTTGTGTGCCAGCGCATTGTAGTTTTTCAACTAAACTCCTGCGCGCTACTTATATTATAGTAACCAGCTTTAAAATGTCTTGACAATGTAAGAGAAGCCATTGAGAAGCTACTAAACATGGTAAATATTTTTGGCATTGGGATAACTATTCTTCCAATTTTGTTGAAATAAACAAGACGTATACTATAATAGTAACTCATTCCGGCCAAGAAAAAAAGTGTCGTATATCAACGGTCAATCTTCGGTAGAAGATTTCATAAGAACAATTATTTATTTCAGGGTATTTCATCTTTTCTTTTCTTTTTTTTCTTTTTTTTATTAAAGAGAGAAAGTAGGGGGATTTGGAGATTACATTGTATTGCATTGTAATGTCTTTTTTAAATTAATGTATTTGGATACAGTACAGGCGATTGAGTTGAAGATTAAGGGAAAATAAAATGGGTGGTTGACATTGGAGATGAATTCTCAAGTGTGACCCTGGGGAATTTGAGGTTGCTGGGATTTAGAAGCTGAGTGTTGAGAGTTGGGAGCTCTCTCTATCTCTAGATTTCTAAGCGTATGCAGATTCCAAAATGAGAGGGGTGTTCATAAAGCAGGCCTTGGTAATTTGATAGATTCTTATAATTTAGAGGGCAAACATTACCACTTGCCATGATTTGAATAGGATCCACTTTGATAAATGATAAATCAGATATTTTCACCCTTTGGGGCTGAAATGACCATTTTACCCTAAGACGGTGATCGCATTACCACCTGGCCACTAGTTTTCTCAAACCATTATTTGGGAAGATCTTGGGAGATATCCCAAGATCTATCCAAATTTGCAAAGATTCAGGCAACAATGCCATTTCTGTCCATTCACAATTTTTGCATTTTTTGGAAATCAACGGGTCTTTAACCATAGGGGCTTGCTGGAACAAGCCTAGTTAGCGGCCTTGTTGACACTGTTGCCTACATTGAATTCACAGTGGGCCACTATTCGTTAAGAGTGACCCGAGGGATGGTTCGGGTTGTTGGGTTTGTATCCCAGCTACTTGCCGATGTGTGGCTGCAGCCACCGTAGAATAAAAGACTGAAAAGAGAAAGATATGAACTGCTGCTGTATTTTCTTATGAATAGAAACGAATTACATTGCTGCCTTTATAGGCTTTCTTATACTATGAAATTACTAATTTATCCCTGTCTAGATTCATCCTAAGGGCATCTAAAGAAAGAAATAATCCAAAGGAAAAATCTACTGTTTATCTTCTCCAACTAATATTCTAAACTTAGAAAAATCTCACAGCTAAAAAAAAATCTTACAGCTAGCATGCACAGCTAGCACACGCACCCTTCACACGGTTTTGGATTTGTAAAATCCTCCACCGTATCCAACACTCCCCTTCAAACCAAAACCGGCTTCATTCCGAGCATCGTTCTTAGTCGTTTGAATGCATCTGTCAACAATGCCTTTGTGAAAATATCCGCCACCTGTTCCGTAGTATGACAATACTCTAATTTCATCGTTTTCCGCTTCACATGATCTCTCAGAAAATGGTATCGGGTATCAATGTGTTTGCTTCTTCCATGCTGCACCGGATTTTTGGCTAGCTCGATTGCCGACTTGTTATCCACATATATGACTGTGGATTCTTTCTGCAGATGTTTCAGCTCCTTTAGCAGATTTCTCAACCAAATTCATTCACAGACGGTGGACGATGCTGCCATGTACTCTGCTTCACATGTGGACAAGGCGACCACACTCTACTTCTTCGAATTCCATGTGAATGCTGTCGACCCAAGATAGAAAACATAGCCTGTGGTGCTTTTTCTTTCATCTTGATCACCACCCCAATCACTATCAGAGTATCCATACAACATCGCATCATCATTGTACGGATAAAAAATACCAAACTTAATAGTCCCTTTGATATACCTCAGTACTCGTTTTGCAGCTAGCCAGTGTGACTCTTTTGGGGCTTCCATATACCGGCTTAGAAGCCCAACACTGTAGACTATATCTGGCCTAGTGATTGTGAGGTACCTTAAGCTTCCGATTAGGCTCTTGAATATGGTTGAGTCGACATTTCTTCCTTCTCCATCTTTCGTGAGCTTCAGGCCTGTTGTAACAGGTGTATTTACGGCTTTACAGTCGACCATCTGAAACTTCTCAAGAAGTTCCTTTGTGTACTTCTTCTGGGATATGTAAATGCCGTCGACTTGTTGTTTCACCTCAATGCCCAAGAAGAAAGACATCAATCCACCATCAGTCATCTCGAACTCTTTGAACATAGCCTGCTTAAATTCTTCAAACATCGCCTGACTGCTCCCAGTGAACAGCAGATCATCAACATATAAACAAGCGATAAGCATATCACCACGGGCATTCTTCTTTGTGTAGACAGCATGCTCATATGGACATTTGACGAAACCATTTTCTTGAAGATAACTGTCGATCCGTGCATTCCAAGCACGAGGAGCTTGCTTCAACCCATACAGGGCTTTCTTCAGCCGATACACCTTATGTTCCTTCCCTTACATGACAAAGCCTTCAGGCTGGTCAACGTATACTTCTTCTTCAAATACCCCATTTAAGAATGCAGATTTCACATCCAGTTGGTAAATCATCCAACTGTGATGAGCTGCAAGGGAGATTATCATTCTTACAGTGTCAAGGCGAGCAACTGGGGTGAAACTTCTTCATAGTCTACGCCATATTTCTATTTGTAACCTTTTGCTACGAGCCTTGCTTTATATCATTCGATCTTACCATCGGCATTCCGCTTGATTTTGTACACCCATTTGAGACCAATGGTCTTCTGGCTTTTGGGGAGTGAGGTCAACACCCATGTTCGATTCTTCTCGATGGCATGAATCTCTTCTTCCATAGCCTTTCTCCAACATTCTTCATTCACAGCCTCCTCGAATGTGAGAGGCTCATGGTCCGCATACAGGCAGAGTAAATTTACTTCCTCAGTTTCTGCGTAGACGTCGTTGAGGCTTCTCATTTTAATAGGAGCCAAGGGTGAAGAAGAATCGGATGAAGATGTGCTGGATAAATTCTGATTTGATGAAGTACTTCTAGGAGAGATGGAGCGTACTCCTGGACTTCGGCGATTCGAAGGGGGTGATGTCTGCTCTTGAACCTCAGGTCTCTCTTCTTCGTATTCTTCGACCTCGACCTGCTTTTCTTTGGCCGAGTTTTTCTCGTTTCTTCCTCATAAAATACCACATCTCTACTCACCACCAGCTTATTGGTTAGTGGGTTGTAGAGCTTGTATGCCTTTGACTCTTCGCTGTAACTGATGAAGATGCATTTCTCGCCACGATCATCAAGCTTTTTCCTTCTCACTTCTGGAACTTGAGCGTAGGCGACACACCCAAAGATCTTAAGGTGCGCCATGCTCGGCTTGTATCCACTCCATACTTCTTGCGGTGTCTTGAATCTAACACTTTTGGTCGGACAGCTATTAAGCAGATAGGCAGTACATGCAACTGCCTCTGCCCAGAAATTCTTTGACAGACTTTTCTCCTTTAGCATGGTCCTCGTCATGTCGAGGATGGTGCGGTTCTTCCGTTCTGCAATTCCATTTTGTTGTGGCGCGTATGCTGCAGTGTGTTGTTGCTTAATGTCATGTTCCCTGCAATATTCTCGAAAAACATTTGAGGTGTACTCCCCACCTCTGTCAGATCGGAGAGTTTTGATTTTAAGACCACTTTCTTTTTCAACAAGGGCCTTAAAATTTTTTAAAATAGTAAAAGCAGCAGACTTCTCTTTAATTACATACACCCACAATTTTCTACTGAAATCGTCAATGAAGGTAATAAAGTATTTATTACCTCCAAGAGAGATTGGCTCTAATGATCCACAGATGTCAGTGTGAACCAATTGCAACGGTTCTCTTGCTCTTCGGGATACTCCACTCGGAAAGGAGTTTCTTTGTTGTTTCCCAAGTGTGCACGTCTCACACACATGTTCTGGAGCTTCAATGGCAGGCAAGCCATGCACCATGCTTGATGAGGACAGAAGTTTCAAGCCACTGAAGTTTAGATTGGCAAAGCGAAGATGCCACGTCCAGGAATCATTCTTTGTTTTCCCATAAAAACACTTCTCAAGCATTGTGTTTATATGGAGAGGAAACATACGATTCTTCGTCATCTGGACTTTTACAATCAAACGTCCATGAATATCTCTTATGGAAAGAGAAGAGTTCTCCATGTGTATGACATACCCTTTTTCGAGGAGTTGTCTGAGACTCAGTATGTTACTTTTCATGTTGGGCACATAGTACATATTAGAGATATAGTTTGGAACACCATTCTTCTGAAAGATTTTGATTTTGCCTTTACCTTTCACTGGCGTTTTTGATGAGTCTCCAAACGTTACATCACCATGAACTCCTTCTGTGAGTTCCACAAAGAGTTTCTTGTCTCCGCACATGTGATTACTTGCACCCGTGTCGAGATACCATACATCCTGCTGATCACTACTTTTCTCTTGTGCAAGGAGAAGTGTGGAGCTTTCTTGTTCATGGCCTGATGCTTCAGCATAGTTGGATAACTCGTCTTGAGTTACCGGCTTGCTCCAGCAATCAGATGCATAGTGGCCAAGCTTGTTGCAATTATAGCATTGGATGTTCTTTGTACTTCCTCGTCCACGCATAGATCTACCTCTACCATTTCCTCTTCCACGGAAATTGGTATTCTTCTGTTGGTTTTGGCAATGACTTTGTTGGTATCCGCGCCCTCTGTCTCTTACGTGATTGTTAGTAAAACGTCCACCACGTTGTGAACTTCCACGTCCACCACTGTTATCATTCAGAGTCAATCTTGACTCCAAAGCTTGTTCCATCGGCATGTAACTGGCATTCTTCTGCATTCGTTGCTCATGAACTTGCAACGATCCCATCAACTCCTCAATGGAGAGTTTCTCAATATCTTTTGATTCTTCAATCACTACAACCACATGCTCAAACTTGGTTGTGAGGGATCGAAGTATCTTTTCAATAACTCGGACATCTTCAATCTTTTCACCATTTCTTTTCAAATTATTGACAGTTACAAGCAAACGCGAAAAATAATCAGTAACATTCTCACCTTCCTTCATGTGAGTCGCTTCGAACTCGGCTCTTAATGTTTGAAGGCGAACCCGCTTCACTCAATCTACACCCTTGAAGATGGTGCCAAGGGTATCCCATGCTTGCTTGCTTGATGTTGCTTCGGCAATCTTTTCGAAGGTGGATTCATCTAACCCTTGATAGAGGAGAAATAAAGCCTTATTGTCTCTCTTCCTTTGATTTTTGAGCGCAGTCTTTTCTTCGTTGGTGAAGGCGGTTTCTTCTTCCATAGTGGGTTCTTCATACCCATCGGTGACGATCTCCCATAGTTCTTGCGACCCAAACAATGTCTTCATTTGGATGCACCATTTTTCATAGTTGTCCTTTGACAACTTAGGAACCTGCGGCTGGATTGTGCTAGCCATCTTTTTCTTTTTCTTTTTTTAAAAAAAAAGGATGGACTAGAAGAAGAGATTTTGTTTTTTTTTGTGCTGAAATCTGATTTTTTTTGAAATTTTTTTTCAATCTCTGATTTTTTTGAAACAGATTGTTTGCTGCAATCTGATTTTTGGAAAAATAGATTTTTCGAAATCTGATTTTTTTTTAAAAACAGATTTTTCTGCTCTGCTGCAATCTGATTTTTGAAAACAGATTTTTTTGAAATCTGATTTTTTTTTAAAAACAGATTTGCAAACCTCCTTCTCATGGCTTTTGAAAAACAGCTTTTGAAAAACAGCTTTAGGATCTGATTTTGAAAACAGATTTTTTTGAAAAAACAGGGAGTGCAACAGGCAGCAGGACCTCTTTCTCACGGCTGCAATTTGATTTTTGAAAATAGGGAGTACAGCAGGACCTGCCTTTTGCTGATGAGGCCCAATGATCGAATGCTGCTTTGATACCACTTTGTTGGGTTTGTATCTCAACTACTTGCCGATGTGTGGCTGCAGCCACCGTAGAATAAAAGACTGAAAAGAGAAAGATATGAACTGCTGCTGTATTTTCTTATGAATAGAAACGAATTACATTGCTGCCTTTATAGGCTTTCTTATACTATGAAATTACTAATTTATCCCTGTCTAGATTCATCCTAGGGGCATCTAAAGAAAGAAAAAATCCAAAGGAAAAATCTACTGTTTATCTTCTCCAACTAATATTCTAAACTTAGAAAAATCTCACAGCTAAAATAAAATCTTACAGCTAGCATGCACAGATAGCACACGCACCCTTCACACGGTTTTGGATTTGCAAAATCCTCCACCGTATCCAACACGGGCCACTCCGATTATGGTTCATCCTCCAAATTGGACATGAAACTTACTATCCGGAACGGGCCCATAGGCCATAGGCCTTATTGTGGTTTTGAGAGCGGTATTATGAATCGCTAGACTATATCTTGAGGAATTTTTGGACTCTTAAATCATCTCACATGATCCAAGATAAGGTGTATGATGTTAGGAGTGGGGTGTCTGCATTCATTTATCTCATTTTTTGAGTAAGGAATACTAAACTAAGAGAGTGAAGCTATGAGGAGAACCCAATCCATTCAATCCAGCAATGGGTTGGATGGCCCCGGCCCAATATAAGCCGAAGAACAATAAATGGGCCCGGGTCAGGTCTGAGGCCGAATCTTGGCCCATTTGTAGTTGTTGCCAAAATGTGGGCTTGTTTAGTCCAGAGGGAGCTGGGCCCATTAACAACCTGATCATAACCCTTCAACTTTGGCCAGCAAATAGATACGTATAAACAGTCCGAGATTAATAATAGTATCTTACAATCATGGAGAATTTTAGAAATAGTATAACTACTTTGGGATGAATTAGATAAACGGTTTAGATTACTGAACATGGGCCCACTTATCTGGAAGTAATCATCTTTTTTCTTCACTATGATACTATACTCAGGTTTCCAGCTTCTACCAATAGGGCCCATGGTTTGGCCATTGGGTATGAAGGGCCCCCAGAAATGTTCTCTGCTAGCAGGCTTCAAATTGAAAGGCTGGGATTGCCATATCAGAGTATGGTCCATCCACACTGGGGCCCAAGTGATGAACCACTTAACCATTGGATACACCACCATTCATGGGGTTGGATGCCAAAACTCAGGCTTATTCAACACTTTAGTGGCCACCTAGAAAAATTATACCTAAAACATCTAAATTCACTTGGTATGGCCCACCTGAATATTGGAATACCGTTATAATTTTGGGGCATTTCTCTCATCGTGACTCGGAGCATCAGATGAATGGATTGGATGGTATAGAAACACCATGGTGGTCCATACAAAACTAATAGTTGGCGTTCCATATCAGTTGTTTCCTGTAGTGTGGCCTACCTGAGTGTTGGCAGATCATGAAATTTGAATTCAACGGTTAAAATGAGTCATATTACCTGATGAACGGGGTAGATCTCATGAAAGTTCCATCGAAGTGACTCTAGTTTTGTGAAAGTAACCCCGTAAGTATATGTGACGCTTCAAACGTACGGATCCTGTTAGTTTTTCACCATTTAAAAGATGGATACGCTTCAAACGTACACGTGTTGCAGTTTTAATGAACTCCAGAGGGCCAGATTGTTTAGGTGTTGATTGAGGATAAATGAAAAGTTCCACCGAGAAGATAATGTTCATTATCTGACTTTTCCCTTGGAATTTGGACCACTCACTACTTTTAATCATCTGATTGACAGCCATTAGCTGGACGGTTAGGATTTTTTTCTTTCTAAGTGTGATTTTAGAGATATACTCTAATCACAATGGATCCCACGGGTCATGATAGTCGAACATCAATGCAGATAGAGAATGAGTCACCACCGTCTTTTAAATGTTGCATGTCTAACATTCGAGTTTGCTCTATGCGAATATTGGTTACTACTATTCTCAAAGTGGTAGTGACTCAGCTGCAGTAGATGTAACACCCTTTCAAGGCAATCTGGACAGCCTATATCAAACTATCATAATCATCAAACCGGTGGCTGTCAAATATACTCTAGAAAATATCCTCAGTAATCCAGATTTGATGTGAAAAAATCAGAAGGTTAAGATGGTCGAACCAGGGTGGTTTTCTGGCTATACTCCATCTAAAATGGAAGCCTCCATCTGATCGGTCCAGATTGACATACACGTGTACAGTAGTCTGGCCCACCACTATCTTATAAATCCTTTTTCTAAGCTCCTCAAAACGTATGGTTCGGTCGGTAAATAGCCACATCAGGAATACAGACATGAAGAAAAGATTTCATTAACTGAGGTGTCAATCTAGGGATAAAAGAAAGAGTGATGATACTGTAAGTGTATAGGAACCTTCACATGCATATAGTTGCATTTGGACCTGTTAGAATCCACATCACATATCTGGACCACCCATTAGATCCAGCTCATATTTAATAGGTTTCCTAGAAAGAATCATAGTGATCAGATGATCCATACCATCCAATCAGTGGCATGCAAAAATGGATGTACAAGATTGTCTGTAAAAGATAGATCCAGACACAGATATTTTGGACCACCCGATTACTTTGATTTTTGCACCATATGAGAAGAAGAATGGACCAGACCCAACGGACGGTCTAGATAGGTGATGTAAATTCTAAAATGTCCAAATACAACCATGTGAGTGGGAAGGTTCCCATATATACTCACCCAACGTCTTCCCTCCATCGTCTTATCTTAGTAGAGGGATTAGGTCTTGAGAATTATTCTCCCATGCCATATTAAATTAGCACGTGCACAAGGCTACCCATCTACACGCGTGCACACATACCAACATGGCTAACAAATAAAAGATCCGAACGGTTCATCCGTTGGGTCACAAAGATCAGATACTCTAATCCAAAAATAACACTGGTTTACTCCTTAGATGGACCACAGTATAGAAAACAAATGGAAGGCTGTTATAAAAAAATTTAAAAAAAAATTCTTTCAGCCATCCATTTTTTCGTAAACAATGACCCACTATGTGTTTTCTGGCGACAAGATCTAGACTGTATATTGCAACTGATGGAATGATCAGATCCTTCATACGTGTACTACATGGGCATATGTGGCTCGCAATGGATAGGTAGAGGCCTGATAAATAAATCACTGATCTGCCCTAAGCTTTCCCTTCCCAAGACCTGAGTTAGTTGATCACAAGTAATTTATATATTTCTATGACATAAGCATGCCCGGTCTTGTGTTAGTTTTAAAGGTTTTGCTCCCTCACCATGATCACACTGTGATCATCTCACCACTGTCCACTTTCATGACTTCGTGGGACGGCTGAAAAACTCTTATTTTAATCTGGGCCTTGGTCACATCAACCGATAAAACATCCAATCTTGTTATATATAAATTGAAAGATTCTATCAAGGTCTGGTAGAGTATGGATTGTAGTCTTGCAAGAAGTACAGTATACTTGTGGGATGCATGTACTTTGATCCAGACCATTCAAAATGTGGTCCACTTTATGGAAGGGGTGTATGCAAAAGATTTATACCATTAGAAAATCCTGACGGTTGGATTTAGATTTAGATTTTTCTGTGGGATTGTTAGTGGTGACCATCTCCTTTCAAGGATGATGACTACTTATCGAATGGCTAGGATTGTCGCATCGACATCCTCATTTGTATATGGTTCATGAACAATGGGACCCACAATTTGGATGGCTTGGATCAATCTATATGAGTATGATTAACTATAGACTGTCGGATTATTTTATCATTGGTCTAAATTAATCAACATAGTTATCTTACAAGTTAAAAATCTCTCTCTCGAACTGCACACGTGTCGAGTCCTACTTAGCCACACCCCCAGCTCAGATTAGTGCAGTCCCTGACATCTGGGGTCTAAGTCTAGATTTTGTAGACCTGGACCCGCATCCACTTCCTGTCCGGTGCCCATCAGGTCTTTGTATCGAGATTTTGAGTTGGGATCGGGACAATAAGAACATTTAAATGGTTGGACTCACTCAAATGATGGATTAGATCTCACACACATGCCATTTTGAAACATGCATGGTGTGTAAACAGGTTCTCTCACACAGGTGTGGCTTAAGAAATCTCATTTCTTATGTTAAAATAATTAAATTATTAAATATATATAATTTTACTGATTAGTTTATTAAAACTAGCTAGACCCAATTTGGACCCAACTTAACTCGACCCAACGCAATATTAACAGATCCATCACACGAGCCAAACCTAACATTAAAAGGTCCATCAAATGAGCCAGACTAATGGAGCGAAGGACGTGTAGAGGTCGAACACGGTCTTTGTATCGAGATTTTGAGTTGGGATCGGGACAATAAGAACATTTAAATGGTTGGACTCACTCAAATGATGGATTAGATCTCACACACATGCCATTTTGAAACATGCATGGTGTGTAAACAGGTTCTCTCACACAGGTGTGGCTTAAGAAATCTCATTTCTTATGTTAAAATAATTAAATTATTAAATATATATAATTTTACTGATTAGTTTATTAAAACTAGCTAGACCCAATTTGGACCCAACTTAACTCGACCCAACGCAATATTAACAGATCCATCACACGAGCCAAACCTAACATTAAAAGGTCCATCACATGAGCCAGACTAATGGAGCGAAGGACGTGTAGAGGTCGAACACCATCTTCCTATGAGATAAGTACTCCGAATTCATGGAGTTTATTTGGACTCCTCCCATAGATCTCTCGAATCCAAGAAAATAGAAACAATAAAATAAAAATAAATTTTAATAAATTCATAATTTGATTAATGATCCAAATAAACTAGTTTACAACTCTTTAGATAGGAATATTAACCAACTGGAGAAGTTTCAAAATCAAACTACGACTAAAACTCCTAGAATTCGTGACATACTATAAATAGTAAACTTACTATTTACATATGATCATGATCTCTACTAGTGTGCATGGTTTTTGGCTAAAAATAGTAAGTGTACTATTTGGCTGAATCATGACGTTTCCCTAATTGTTTTAAGCATTTTTCATGTTGGATGCAACTCCTAAAGCCCATCCGATGAAGAGTTATAACCAGACTAAAACTTACTATAAATAGTAAAAAATGGAAATAAAAGAAGAATTCGAATGTCAATTTGGTGGAATCTCGCAAATTCAAGTTGCGCAACCCGGCACATCCGGGTTGAGTAGCTAAAGTAGCTTGTCCTACCCTAAAATCATGTAATGGTATGTCAAATAACTCATTCTAATTTGTGAGATACACCCGATTTAAGGTCCTGACAGGCCGAACCAGTCTAAACTCATTCCAATTTGCGAGATACAACCAGTTTAAGGTCCTGACAGTCCGAACTAGTCTGAACTCATTCCAATTTGGAGATACACCCGATTTAAGGTCCTGACAGTCCAAGCCACTTCCGCTTGGGATCGAGCCAGAAGATAGTCCGGATCACTTCCGCTTGCAATCCGGCCAGAAGATAATTCGGATCACTTCCGCTTGCGATCGGACCTTTTCTAGTCCATCTTAGCCATGAAATTATCCATGACCCGCTCTACATCACAGACCCACGTGGGTCGATCATGTACGAGCGGGTCTGATATCATGGATCCCTATCATGAAACAAGCCCAACTGTCCATTGAGCATTGACTAGTGGGCCACTCTCTCCCTTTCTCTTAGATCCAAACATGCCCAGATGTCTAGTTGGCATTGGCTAGAGGTGATGGAATCACTACCACTATACTTGAAGATAACATCATAACAGTCCTACTAAACTAACAATTTAGAAAGGACAAGGAAACCCACCATAAATGATTTGGGCACATGGGTTTGTGACTAAGCTTTCATACTCTTGCTTTATATTATTAGAGAAGCCTTATAAGCAGCCTCCTTTTCTGGAATACATGATTATGTTTGCTAATCCCACATGTGACAACCTACCAAGCATGGGGACATCCACACCGTGCATCAGGTTGGCACCTCCATTTAGATCACCTGCCACCCAAAACTGAGTTCAGGCCGCTAATAAGGTGGGCCCACATGTTTATATTGAAAGTGGGCTGCTGGCAATATTTTTGAACTGTGGCCTAAGGCCTGTTGGAAAGTGGGGACCACTTGATGAATGGTTCAGATGTCCCACCCACGTGATTGATGGCGTGTAGATTACCAAACCTCGTAATAAATAGGGTTAAGAGAACCCAATACACCTATACACATGCCTTTCATCAGGCCTAGATAAGGGCTACTATAGAATGTACAAACACCAAGGAGAAAGCTTTGTGATACAAGTTAAAGAAGACCTGCACCATTCCAGAGCCTGGGCCGCACCCAAGGTGAACGTTTCAACCATGAGGCTCTTCGACCGCTTTCGCAAGATTATCATGAGGCTCATCTTCTCACTCGCCACCCGATCTCAGCCGTCCCGCCAGAGGTCCGGTGATCGCCCCGACCCTCCGAAAACGTCGTGCAGCTCGTATCAATACTCGCCCAACTCTCATTACACTGAAGCCATTGCTGATTGCATAGAGTTCTTCAACAAATCTTCTCAACAGACAACATCTGAAGCCTTGGTTTGAAAGTCTTTTAAAGATATGGAAAACCCAACTTGTCATTTCAATACATCTGTCGAAGCTTATGGCTTTTGTTTGATCGAATTGCTTGTTTTCTTTGTTTTTAAGATGTGTTAGAATAGAAATACATGCGCTTGAGTTGCATGGATTTTGAGAGACTGATCATACAGGCAACAGACCACCGCACCACAACTTGCGGTGCCAGACCATCCTTCCTTTCCAACGTGTCGCTTGTGTTGGATATCAGTACCATGAAAACAGTAGGTCCCACCATGATCATCACCTAGCACAAAAATCAGGCCTCTGTTCATCCAATGGAACGATGGATAACTGACCGTCCAACTCAACATATTGGTGTGGCCTACCAAGTGATGGATCACCCGTGATCTTCATGATGGGGCCTACTTTTTTAACGGTACAGGTGTCATACACAAGTGGCACGTTAGCAGGAAATATGCGGTTGATGTACTAAATGAGAATATCTCCTGTACATCTTCTCTGTCATCCCAGTTGTGTACAACATCCATACCATACAAACAGTTGGCCCCGCCGTGGAGATTACGTGGCACAAAAATCAGGCTATTCTTCACATCAGGTGGGCCATGCTGTTGGAATCAGTGGGCAACCGTAGGTCTGACTCCATATACACGTATGGCCCACATGATGATGAGTGGTCGACAAGATACCCGCTATGGATGATCTTCACGATGGGGTAGTACCACAAGTTATCATGCAGGTACATGATGTGATCGGTTCTCCTTCGAACCAACCACGTAAACATGCATGTGTGAAGAGAATTGATCGCATAAAGTCAGAGGTACCATGCAAATCTTTCATTCTAACATGCTACGTGTGGGAAATCAGTACCGTGAAATCGGTAGACCCCACTATGTAGATCATCCTTATAAAAAACCAGGATGATACGCTCAACAGCTTGGCCACACCTGCACGTTGAGCTAAACCGTTGGTTGTCCATTGATTACAATGGTGTGGCCCACCTAAGGGTAGAACATATTGATTTCTGTTTGAGGTGATCTTAAAGAGTGAATTTATATGTGGGGACAAGTAGAATCGCCTATTATCATGGTGGAAAAGTATATAGGAGGGTCTACCATGTGTTGCAGATGGTCCTAATGCCAACATGATTGGATGATCACATCTTCTTCCTCTTGCTTTGCACTTTTTTGTTAGCTATGATCACATCCATTCAAATGACAGCCTAATAAATAGATGGCAAGACCGTTGTTACCCCCAACCTCCTATGTATGGCTGTGATTATCCAATCATGGTTTTTTGATCTTTTTCTTTTTTACAGGGTAGTCTTCCATCCAATAGTCTTTGTTGGTAATGGACCAGTGGGCAAATCCGTGGGGCTGACGCAAAGATTTGTATCATGCTGGTGAGGAGTGGTAATCGGATTCGGTAGTGAACCCTCGTGTATTGGTATTGGTAGGTGCCGTAGGCCATCATGCGGTGGGTGCCACCATGATGTATGTATTTTATCCACGCGGTTCATCCATTTTCCCGGATTATTTTAGGGCATGAACCCAAAAATGAAGCAAATCCAAATATCAGGTGGACCACACCACAGGAAACAGTGGTGATTGAACTCCCACCATTAAAACTTACTAGGGCCCACTATAAAGTTTATTTTCCATCCAACCTACTGATAATTTTACACAGACTTGGATGAATAGAAAACACAAATATCAGCTTGATCCAAAACGCTTGTGGCCTCCAAGAAGTTTTTAATGGTTTGTGTTCAATCAACACTGTTTCCCTTAGTGTGGTACACCTGAGAATTGAATTCGCCTCAGTTTTGAGCTCATACCTTAAAATGAGTTGGAAAAATGGATGGACGGCATGGATAAATACGTACGTCATGGTGGGGGCCACGGAACACCAACCACTACCTAGGTCGGTACTCATGTGGAGAGTGGCTGAACAGTAATCGATATGATGACCCTCACTATCTATTTCTTGTCTCAAAAGTAGCTTATGGAAGCGTTGAGTCGGTGGAGTATTTACATGTGAAATCCGTTCCCTTCTTTTCTTAAAATCTTTTAAATTTAATGCTTGATTATACATCAAATCAAAATTTTCTTTTAAAGATTTGATTTCCCTCCATCATATGCCCATTGGTATTTTTCTGCGGTAATTAGAAAATACAAAACGCAGAATATTTGGCCTTTTCCATATTAAATGTGAGCCGTTGCTACATTTTCTTTTTCCAACGTCCAATGTGGGTGGCTGTTAAATGATAAGAGCTTTTCTTTTTTCTTTTTTCTTTTTTCTTTTTTTTTTTTTAACATTGGGAGATTTAGTGCATGGGTCGTTCATATATAGTGGGGTCCACATAATCAACGGTTTTGATAACTGAAACCCCCAAGGTATCAAATTGGCCCAAGCACTTAAGAGCAGCGACTCCTTAATCAAATGGGTGATGTCTCAGCTCTAAAGAGAACTCATCACCTGCTATAGGTTGTAGCATGCACTAACTAGGGCTGAAAGTCAGGCAGGTTGGGTTGGGTTGGGTTGGTGGGGTCGGGTCGGTCGGGTTGATGCTCAACCCTAGCCCAACCCTAGGTTCCTATACCTCAACCCTAACCGAACCCAACCCAACCTCGAGTTGGGAATTCTCAACCCAAGCCCAACCCAAGTGGGTTCAGTCGGGTTGGCTGGCTTTGGTCAGGTAGATAGATGCTAATATTTTCATTATTACATTAGTCTATTATACATTCAACACAAGTTTTATTTTTTTTTACCTATAATTGTATTAATTATATATATAATTATTTATCATAAAGAACATTTTTTCTAAACAAATAAGCTAAAATATAGGACAACTACTCTTTTAAATGTCATATTGTGTACCAAGCAATCTATTTGGAAGAAAGAAATCTAGTGTATCTTGTTAACTTGAGTCATTAGAAATGATGTAGACCAATGAAACTTGATGGCATTGGAATTTTCGTGCCTTCAACATGGATGATCCGCACTCAATTATAATTAATTTATAAGAAACTTATGTATTGATTGAGTTCGGGTTGAGTCGAGCAACCTGAGACTTCAACCCGAGCCCAACCCAAGTTTTATCAGGTTGGCGTGGCCCAAGCCTGAGACCAAACACTATATATCCTGCACAAGCCTAACCCATTGTCGGGTCGGTCACAAGTTGGTCGGGGTTCAACCCGTCCAACTTTCAGCCCTAGTAGTAACATTTAACCAGCCACGTGTCACTTGTGTAGGCCATCCCATCAATGTAAACAGTGGCCTCACCATGAAGATCTCCCAGTGCAGAAATTAACCCCGCACACCAATGAATCATGATACAAGCATCAAAATTAAAGGGTTGCTGGTACAGGTGTGGCCCACCCCAATGAGTGGATACATTTTCAAGACAGGCCATCTTCATGGTGTTTAAATGGCGAGCCACCAACATTTTCAAGATAGACTATCTTCATAGTAAGACCCACTTTTTAAATGGCTTGGATGTCTTAAGCAAGTAATCGTTAGCCATCATTCTCGAATCCATAGTTGTCAAACTTTACAAAAGGAGGGAGTTCAATAAAACAAGCATGGAATATTAGAAAGAGAACTACTGATCACCTAAAACGACTGTAGGTTAACTTAACCTACAACCCATTATGATATTTTCAAGGGACAAAAGTGAAAATAACCCAAATCTCCGCCGTTGATCTTTTCTAAAGAAAAAAAAAAAAGGAAAGAAATGCAAACTCATCATGTATTGATATTATTACATCACTCACGTTTACTCAACATTCATGCCCTCCTACAATATCATTGCAAGGAACCAAAACTATCATTTTCTAAATGGTATCAAATCAACAAAAAGTAAAAAGAGAATGATTCTATACAACGACCTCGCATTGGATTACTGTGCAAATTAGTTGTATTGGAACATGAGCAGTTTATTCATCAGTCTGAACCGTCCATTTGCTCCATCAAAACCCGGTGTTGATGGCCACCGATAAGAAATAACACTTATCGGACAATCCTAACCATCGGATTGATAAATTTCAAAATGACGCCCCAGATGAACAATAGAATAAAATGGCCCGATCGAACTAAAAAAGTTCAGCTAGGAGATTCTGGATGGGACGATCCAACGATCCTAACCATCCAATTGGTCTCTTGAGTGATAGACAGTTGCAACAACAAGGTGGCTATTGTTTTGATGGGTAGGATCATCTGATCAAAGTCATATTGGCATGGTACTCCACAATAAGTGAGATGGACTGTATGGATGGTTCAGATCAATGTTTTAGACTATTCAAGTGTTCAATACAACTTATTGGCACTGCAATGAGCAGCCAAAACTAGTTTCATAGAATCATTCTGCAACCAAAAAAAAAAGAAAAAAGAATTATTATCATGGGCATTGATTATTGGACCGTAGAAGCGGTTTTGAATCTTCATATATCTACTAACCTTATGCTTGAGCTCTTGGTGAGGAAGCTTCTTGAAATCCCTTCTTCTTAGAGAAAATCCCGGCAATCAACGGTATCAACGGCTTCTTCTTCTTCTTCTTTAATGATGGATACCTCTCAAGAACTTGCCCACCACCTTCTGTGTTCAGAATCTGAGCGAAGGACGGCGTGTCGGCGAACTTCACATATCTTCTCCTTTGAAACTCCGTCCCTTCATCTTCGACCGTTGGGACCTGGACTTCTATCTGTGTAGTGTTCTCGACGAACTTGAGATCTTCAATCTCTGAGTCGAACGTTATTGGTTGTTTCTCTGACTCCTTTGATTTCAACCGTTGGAGTTCTCTCCTCGTCTGTTCGAGCTCTTCTTTGAGAGAAGTGAGGCAATTCGCCAATTGTTCGCCCTCTTCTTTAGCTTTCTTTAGGTTTTCTTTGGTTTCCTTGAGCTCGGCCGTTACAGTCCCTAGCTTCGATGGGCCATGGCTCGTTCCACCTGGTGCGCCTCTCATCTAACAAAGAAGAACCATGATCAGATCTTTAGAGAGATTCTGAGGGCTCATCTGCGCCCTCAATTTGCGATTGTTAGGGATGAAAGTCAGGCGGGTTCAATCCGACCGACCTGACATTGGGTTGGGCTCGGGTAGGATGTATCAGGTTCAGTCTTGAGCTTGAACTATACAAACACCAACCTGATAAAACTTGGGTTGAGCCCAAGTTGCCCGACCGTACCGAACCCGAACCGGATCGATATACAAGTTACTTATAAATTATAATTGAGTGTGGATCATCTTTGTTGAAGGTACGGGAAATTCCATTGCCATTGGGTCTCATTGGTTCACATCATTTTCGATGACTCAAGATAACAAGTCACGTGGGATTTTTCTCTCCCAATTGCATGCTACACAACACGACTTTTAAAGGAGTAGTTGTCCTATATTTTAACTTGTTTTGAAAACTGAAATTTTTTTAATGATAAATAACTACATACATAATTAATAAAATCATGGGTACAAAAAATAATGTGTAACGAAATATAATAGACTAATGTAACAATGAAAATATTAGTATATATCCACCCGACTAATTCGACCAACCTAGGCTTGGGTTGAGAATTCCTAACATGAGGTTGGGTTAGGGTTGAGGTATGGGAACCTTGGTTTGGGCTAGGGTTGAGCACTTGCCCAACCCAACCAATCCGACTTCTAGCCCCAGCGATTGTGCCCCACTGTGTTAGATGTCCTGGCCCAAAGTAGGTCAGTCGTTCATCTAGTGGACCACAGGTGTAGGTTATTTTGAACAGTTGGTCATTTTTGTTTACGTTCAAAGACGTTCGTACCCATGGCCATATTCGAGTGGATAGGAGCTTTGGATAAAGGACAGCCACACTGTGTGGGCCGCCTGTTGAATGGCTTGGATAACATCTTATTATCGGATGTTAGAAAAATCCAACCATCCAACAGATAGCCCACCTAGGGGTGCACACGGGTCGGTTCGGTCCGGTTCTGGGGTGAACCGGAACCGAACCATTCCTAACGGTTCTATGATATTCGGAACTAGAACTGGACGGTTAGCACCCTAGAACTGAACCGGTTTGGTTCCGGATCGTTTCCACGGTTCTAGGCTTTTTATAATTCAGCCCAATTGCAAGTTTTATTTTATTATCTAACTCATGTCCATTCATGTTGAGATTCATTTGATGAACGGTTTAGATATTGTATAAGTTGTGCAAAAATACATTTATAGAAACAATCAAATGGTGCATTATAAACCACAAATCATGAGTCAAATATGGAAACAATCGAAGGGTTCCTGGTTCGGTTCCAAGTTCGATTCCAAGTTCAGTTCCACAGTTTGGTTCTACGGATCGGATCCACGGTTCGCTTCGGTTCTACATACCTCCAAACTGAGAACCAAACCGATATAATCAGTTCTTTAATTTTTAGAACCGGAACCAGAACCGGTGCACTCTAGAACCGGACCAAACCGGACCATTTAGTCGGTTCCAGTTCGGTGTGCACCCCTAAGCCCACCTGTTGGATGTACCGTATGTAGTACCATTTGAATGATCATAACTGTCTGTCTGATCAGTGGAATTCTTTGCGGAACTTTGTTCTTCAACAAGTCTGGTAACTGTACAAAAGCCCAGTAGTATGCTATTGTCGAAGTTTAGAAATCTCTCAGTCATAGGACATCCATGAAGTGGGTTATTAATTGAATGGTTTGGATGGACGGATCTTTGCATCCATGTATTGTAAATATAGTAGTATACACCAAGAGAAGTTAGTCAAACTTTTGAAGAGAACTGAGTTGAGTCTAAGGAAGAAGGGTCGTGATTCGACGAAGGCTACTAATGGGAAGGGGCAGAATACGTATGATGGGCAGAAGGCATACGTGTCAGAGATTCAGACCATACATTCAGCTCAGTCATGAGTGTACTCCCCTGATTTTTTTGGTATATGGAATGTCCACAGTGCACGTGCACTACTTGGTGAATGGCTCGGATCTCTGACACATGCCTTTCCACCTAGATATCTGAGACGTGTTCCACTCCTCACACGTGGGGCCCTTATTGAATCAGGACCCTCGAGAGAATTGCCTCAACCGGACTCAATTCCGTAGATATATAAATAGTGAAAAATCAGGAAAGCACGTGATTTGGCATCGTTTGTGGCAGAAGAAAGCATTTGGAGTCTCCATCTCTTCCCAAAAAGCTTTAATACGATTCCATTAGCTTTACTGGAAACTTCCTAACAGCCCTGTTTCAGATCATAATAATAGTAATAATAATAATAATAATATTCTTTACCATGTATATGTATGAGGTCGCGAGCAATATTTGGCTGATTTTACCCCACAACTAGTTGAAGAGAGATAAAGAACTTTTGAAAATGATACATGTGTGAACCTTTAATTAAGGGTATTTTTCTCATTTTGGCTTCTTCTTTTTTTTTTTTTTCCTTTTTTTTTTCTTTTTTTTTTTTTTTAACGAAGGCAGCAGCTCTCACGTCGCTTCTTCTTTGATCTGCATGCTTGTACAACAAAGGTTACATGAGGTCCATCACCATAAAAATGAGGGAGATCAAAGGCTCAAGTGAGCCATAACACCCTGAGAGCTGATGGATAAGTTAGCCTTTGTTAAAACCATTCTTGTCTCTTTTCTCTTCATGTAGATTATGTAGAGTAGGCTGCGGAAGTATCCTCATATCGCTTTTATATATATATATATATATATATATATATATATATATATATATATATATATATATATATATATATATATATATTCTTTTTGGGAATTTTATAGTCATAGTATGAATTGTTGGGAACGTGACTCGTGCTCCGGTGGTAGACTCTCAGGAGTTTCAACACCCGGTCAAGGGTTTGAGTATCCATATGTGGTGAAATCCCACTACGGGGTGAGTGTGTGGGGGTGTGTGAGTATCCGTAGGTGGTGAAATCCCACTACAGCATTAGTGTGTGGGGGTGTGTACATGTGTAAAAAAAAAATAATAATAATACTATGAATTGTTCAACATAATTAATTTAAGACTTTTAATCTTTGGTAAACTTTATAATGTTTTTTTTTGCTTTTTTTTTTTTTAGGTCTTGTAATTGAGAAGTCAATATTATTAAATAATAAAATTTTGAATTTCTTTTTTTTATCTATGGATTTATGAACAACTTGTGAATTTAAAGTTTTGATTACTTAATGACGAGAGCCATGCCTTTCCCTGTCAGTAATCTACACCTATGCGTAACCCTTTTCCTAATCCTCTGCTTTTTCTCTCTTACCCTGCTTTATCTCTCTTTCCCAACTCTCTCGATGCCTACACGTGCCTCGGCACATAACAATAACAATAATAATAATAATAATAATAATAATACAAGGAAGCCAATTTACATATGGGGCAGGGAAGGAGCCGGGTGGGCCTGTCCAATATGGGTCCAACTTGGGCCTGTAAAATCAGGCAAGTGGGTTTGGCTCAAGCCTCTTATTTGTAAGCCCATTTCATAAATGGATCAGGCCCGCACCTCACTTTTTCGGCCAACCTGGGCCCGAAGAGGGAATTCCACAACTTTGATGAAACTGAAGGCCTGGTCACTACTAATGGTCCAGGCTCTGGCCTGATCTTTAGTAATGTTATAATCCATCAATTCGAAGCTGGGCCGAAATTCCCATTGCCACCCAATAGATATTTAAACCCATTCTAACTGATAAATACACCCATCCCTACTAATTGTAATGGTGGTGGTGGCGGCGGCGATGATGATGATGTGTAACTACGCATTGAACCAGATCATGTCAAGGCCCAGCCGAAAAACCGAGTCTATGGACCATGCTGGTCCAGCCCACTAACCAAGTACTTAACCCAATAGTTTTCAATTAATCGGGCATAATTGGATGTCTCATCCGTTTTCAGGCCCTCATGCATGCCAAGCCCAAGCCCAGATAAATTACCGACCATCGAAGTACAGTCCAGGCCCACCTCAAGGACCTTAAACTTCAGCCTAAATTCACAGAAATTGATCTGGGCGAGGGCCAGTTTCGCCCACTTTCGCTTCTTCCGTGAGAATTCAAAAGACTAGGCTTATTGTTCTTCATTGATTATCATGATGCGTATGTTGTATCACTTGGATTCAAGGGCTAAGATTTTTCTACGAATATATACCTACTAGAATGCAACTTAGAGAGCCAATCACCTACAACCGGTTGTACGTTAGCTTAACCCACAACCCATTTCTGCAGGCCGTTTTTTCATTTGAAGTATATGAAATTGTCGTGGGCAAAGCTGGAATGGAAATTCTGAGGAAATAACAACATGGATTGTAGCATACAACCGAGTGTAGGTGATCAGTCATTCGTAATTTAGAACTAAATGATCATAATAAATTCCAACCTTATAGATACCTCCTCTCTACACACGTGTATGCACGTGCACCCAAAGGAGCCCAACCGTGATAGCAGGCTCTGGATCATCCAAACCGTGCAACGGTGGGACCCACCACGTATTGGATCTTATCCAGAAATCAAGCCAGTCCATCATCAGCTAGTCCACACTTCTCGAAAATAAAAAATAAAAAATTGGACGACTTAAAAAGCTGGGCACACAGTCCATATCCAACGAACACGTGTAGTGCACCCCGATGAGTGGACCAGCCTGACTTTCTAGCCAGGTGGGCTCCACCAGCGGTCCATATTCAACAGACATCTAGGTTCATCGGCTGGGCCAGTTGCTGCACCCAAAAAAAAAATGGATGGATGGAAAAACCTTACCCAGAAGTGCACATCAAATGCACACCTATGATGCATCCGGTTCGAATTTCCGTCCACTAAATCTACACGGTGGGCCCCACCTGTTGCATGGTTTGGATAATCTCCAGATGTAAATCTAGTAATGATTCTGAGGAGATTGTAAATCACCTCTTTGAGCTTGTTGGCATAAACCTCCCCTGCTAAGACTCTCTCTCCAAAGAGTGCAACAGCCTCCTTGACGGATTGAAACGGTGCCCTTGTGTCGATCTCCGCTCTCCTTACGGTAACGATCCCTTCTTCGCTTTCCATGGTGCTGCTCATCATCTTCCTTGTAGCATCTAATGGAGAGAGAGAGAGAGAGAGAGAGAGATGGAAATGGAAGTGTTGAGAAGGGTCCTTTTTATTTTGGGAGGTTTCAGGTCGTTAGAGAGAGAGAGAGAGAGAAAGAGAGAGAGAGAGGGGATGAGGTGATTTGCTTAGGACTGGGGTGGTGTAATAATATTTAATAAGATCGTACGCTTCGTTTCTTCGCGTCCACTTCACTGGTATTCTGTTATTTGAAGGTGAAGCCAGTCGTTGGTGGACGGCCCCGATCTTGTAAGATCCGAGGGGCCTACATCCAACGGTAGCCCGAGAGAGACGCTTCACCCAATTCCTCTCTCACTATTTTCTTCACGGGGAAGATGGTGGTATACCTGAGGAGTACCAAATCAACCTTATGCCGTCACCCCACTGGCTGAGCCGGTGGGACCCACCCCACTAAGGTAGGGTTTTGATAGGTACAGTAACATGTGCGCGGAGTAAAGAGAAGAGATCACCTTCTTTTCAAGATTAGCCCTTGAATCCGCACGTGAAAGAAATATATAATTAAAACAAAAAATTTTAATCGATGTATTGATAAAAACACTAAAACAAGTTTATTTACAAAAGATTCTTGGCCAATTAATTAAGCCCACCTTCATAACTTTTCTAAAATAGTAAATAGACTGAAACTCTCTTCTATGACTTAAAGGACTTTAAATTGTTTCAAGACTCTTTAAACCCAAAAATATACTTAAATTATATATATATAACTTAATAAAATAATATATTTTGACTGAAAAATTAAAGATATAACCCCTAAAATGGCTAACAAAATATACAACAAGCAACAAACAACAAAAAAGTTGTTTTGAAAAACTCTTAATCGATCAGTGGCCTTTATTCTTTGCCAAGATGTCTTTAACACTAAGTTTTGGATCGCTTCATTTTAGGTCCATGCCATAAAATGAGTTACAAAACAAATGAACGCTTTAGATATAACACATGTATGTTATTGTCAATAGTTTAAAATGATGGTGGGTATCTCCATTCAATGTACCACCGTATTACAAACTAAAAGGAATTAAGCTTATCCCATCGTACAGTCTCTGCCATGGGTAATAATGATGTTTTTGAATCCCATCCCACCTAATAGGTGGGATCGTCTCCAAACAGCCCTAAAGGACTTTAGGGCCGGCCCTCTATGGAAAGGATCGGTGGGATTGGATTCAAAAACATAATTATTACCCATGGCAGGATCGCTCCCGCTACCTGGATAAGCTTAATTCCGCTTGTTTATAGAGAAGAGAGAGAAGGATATATCCACCATCATTTGAAACTATTGACAATAACACACATGTGTCATATCTAAACTGTTCATTTGTTTTGTAAACTCATTTTATGGCATGGGCCTAAAAATGAGGCAGATCCAAAACTTAGGTGGCCCTAAAGAAGTTTTCAACGGTAAGTATTCAATCCCCATTGCTTTCCATGGTGAGGTCCACTTGAGCTTTAGATCTACCTGATTTTTTGGCCCATGCTTAAAATGATCTCGAAAAATGGGTGGACGGTGTGGATATAACCCACACATCATGGTGGGACCTACACAACTTACTAACATTGAGTGGTATTAGCACGGGACCCGATATGATTCCACCTAGCCCACTTCCAAGCTTTTCCACTCTTCCCAAACAAGGAGTGGAATTGGCACAGGACCGAGTGTAATTTTCTGACATTCTCAATGCTAAATTCTTCTTTTAGCACATATATTGATCAAGCCAAACTGCTAGTAGCTTAAATTTTATATATATATATATATATATATATATATATATATATATATATATATATATATATATATATATATATAACTTAATAAAATAATATATTTTGACTGAAAAATTAAAGATATAACCCCTAAAATGGCTCACAAAATATACAACAAGCAACAAACAACAAAAAAGTTGTTTTGAAAAACTCTTAATCGATCAGTGGCCTTTATTCTTTGCCAAGATGTAGAACCAACGATGGCTTTCAAACGATTATGTTGTTAATGTCTTAAATCTATAAGCAACAAAGTTTACCGATGCCATCAAACAGACGTCAATGTCATCAACGAGTGCTCGATGACATTAAAAAAATCTAGAAAATTCATGTTAGTTATTGGAATGTTTTGGTATTGTTACTTGATGTCATCAAAGTAGGTTCGATGCCATCAAAGTCTTTGATGGGTTTATGTATGCCATCAAAGGTCCCATTAAACGCGTGCGTTAAGTTGCGTAAATACGGGATTTGTTTCTTATTTCGGTTTGATACTTTATTTATCGGGTGTAATCGAGATTTGGGAATAGGAAAGGTGTTATAGGGCTTTCTAAATCGTTTCTAAGGATTTCAAGGGCATAAGTAAGGCTTGTGAGAAAGATTTGAAACTTGTTTGAATTGGTAATACTTATCTCTTGTAATTTCTGCTTTCTTAGTGCATCACTCATTGCTTTGTATCGTACATTTTTTCAAAAGAATTTTTTTTATGTAAAATTCGAATTGTTTATGTTTGGACTTTGTTAGATAATTGCGAGTACTTTGTCAGATTCATCTCCGAGTGTTTTCACGGTTCCCCACGTGGTTTCAGAGATAATGTTCGGAAGCAGATCGAATCTGAAAGCAACGTATCAATTGCATCTAATTTGAAGTTCAATATAAAAAAAATACTTTAGTAAAAATAATTTTGAAAGCCTCGTAAATGTTTCTATTATGAAGGTGAACGCTCAATCATCACTGTTTCTTATCGTGCAGCCCACTTCAGTTTAGATATGCTTCAATTTTAGACTCATGGACTAACATTATATGGTAAAATGGATGGCCATGGATGGGTGAATTTCTCACAAACATCAAGATGGGCCACACCTAACTTTTGACTATAGGAACTTCCTGTAATGGTGTGTCGCAGGTAATCGTGTCCATCAAAATAAGTGGGTGTGGATTTCTCACAACGCCCCCAACTTTTGATTGCAGGAACTTCCTGCAATGGAGTGTCGCAGGCAATCAAGTCCATCAAAATAAGTAGGTGCTGGATGAGGATTGCCAATGAGGTTTCATAAAATGTTCTTGGGCTCAAAAGCTAGGTGGGGCCACCGTGAAGTTTGTGGGAAATTCACCTGTCCATATGTTTTGCGAGATCATGAACTTAAAAATGAGGCAAATTCAAAACTCAAGCGAGCTGCACGCAGATAACAAGGAGGATTGAATGTTACCATTAAAACATTTGTGAGGCCACCGAAGTTTTGAATCAGGCTAATATTTTTATGTTTTCAGTTCATCTAGCAGGAATGACCTTATGAACCATTTTCAAGACATATCAATGTCACGGTAGACCTCAGGAAGGTTTCAACGGTAGGCATTTCCTTGTCCTCATTTTTCTGTGGTGTGACCCACTTGAGTTTTGGATCTGCCTCATTTTTAAGAAAACTAATGGACCGGATGAATTTCTCACAAACATCAAGATGGGCCACAGATGCCTTAAATCTAGCAGGATTTTGGGCCGCTCAACTAGTCAAGGGTCACTCGACTCAAAATCCAGCGAGATCAGTTTTCTGGCATCAACCAGTCGAGGGCTTGGCTCGACCAGTCGAGTGAACAGTGCTCGACCAGTCGAGGCCCTGGCTCGACTAGTCGAGGGTTATGAAGATTTGTGCGGATTTTGTGCGGACTGCATAAATTGGAGGCGATTTTGCAGAGGTGCGAAAGGGAAGTTGCCTAAACTATAAATAGGGGTCCCTATGATTTTTCTAGGGCATAGGGAAGGCTTTCTAAAGGGTGTAGCAAGGGTGAGATTCGAGGTTGTTCGAATCGGATAAGTCCTTTCTCTTTGTAATTTATATTTTAGAGTGGAATTCTGTCGCTTTGTGCTATGGTTTTTTCCCGCAAAGGTTTTTCACGTTAAATCTTTGTGTTCTCTTGTGTTTGCTTGGTGCCATTGGATTGTTATCCTAAATCTAGATCTGTGTGATTCCGCAACACAAATCCCCAACAAATGGTATCAGAGAAATCGTTGGGGCACAAATTTGAATCTGAGGGATTAGTAATAATGACAAGCACCAGGTATGATATTGAGAAGTACTCAGAGAACAATAATTTTGAGTTATGGAATATCAACATAATGAGTTCCTTAATTAAGCAAGGCGAAGATAGTGCTCTTGAGGAGCAAAAGTCTATTATGAGTGATGATAATGGAATACTCTTGATAAGAATGGCTTATCATCGATCCGTTTATGTCTCACGGATGAGGTTCTCTATAACGTTATGAGGGAGAAAATTGTGACTAAGTTATGGGCGAAGTTAGAGGATGTTTATGCAAAAAAAATCTTCTGAAAATCGCCTACACTTGAAGCGGCAGTGGTATAACTTCAAGATGGCAGAGGGTGGAGATCTAGAGTCTCACATCAGCAACTTCAATAAATTGGTTTACAAATTGCTAGATATGGAGGAAGTGATGAAAGATAAAGAAGAAGTATATATGCTGTTGAATTTACTTCCAGCGTCTTATGAGTCATTCAAGAACACAATGTGCTCCACGAATAAAACCCTGAGTGTCGACACCGTTATCTCAGCCCTTCAAGATAAGGCCATGAGAAAGCTTAACGTTGACATTGGGATATCTTCTGATGCACTGGTTACAAGGGGCAGGAATTTTGAATAAGGTACAGGTTCTTTAGGTTCTAGATCCAAATCCAAGAGTAATGACAAGGGAAAGGTAAAGTGCTGGAACTGTAGGAAGGAAGGACATATGAAGAAGGATTGTGAAAATCGTAAATCAAAGAGAGAATATTCTGAGGCTTCATACAAGGAAGTCAATGCTGCCACGTCAGATGGATTGAGTAGATATGATGGTGATGTTTTGTTTGTGTCTACGATCAGACGGTCATACGATGATCGTAAGGACAAGTGAATTCTAGACACAGGGGCCTTTTTTCACATGACTTCTCATCGGAGTTGATTCACCAGCTATAGGGAGTGTGATGGTGGATAGGTATTTATGGCCAATGACAGTGCTTGTAATGTTGTAGCTGTTGGTATGGTGTGTATCAAGATATTTGATGGGGTGGAGCGTACCCTGACTGATACGAGGCACGTTCCTGATTTGAAGAAGAATCTGATTTCTCTTGGTGTACTTGAGGCAATGGGCTGCAAGTACACATGTATTAATGGTGCTCTTAAAGTATCTAAGGGGGCACGGGTGATCATGAAAGCGCAACGACTCAATAATGTTTACAGGTTGATCAAAAACACTTCAAAAGGTGGAGCTATAGTGGTTGTAGCGTATTCTACCTCTGCACGTGTGTGGTATGCTGAGCATGGCCACATGAGCGGGCAGTGCATGAAGGCTAAGATGCACGGACAGGGATACAAAGCAGGTGGAGTAGCCACCTATGAGAAGAATCACACGGCATGATCGTAAGATATCGGCGAGGTACATGGACGACTCCAATATCGAAGGAGGATCTGTCTTCTATTCTGATGGATCTAGGTGATCCTGGTGCTGAGAAGTGGAAGGTGACTATGGGCGATATGATGGACTCGTTATACCAGACCGACATGTGGAAGCGGGTGGAGCTTCCAGTGGGCCGGAGAGCGGTTGGATGCTGGTGGATCTTCAGGAGGATACAACATAAATACAGAGCGAGGTTGGTGGTGATGGGTTATGCTCAGAGAGAAAGGATATGCTTCTCAGAGATATTCGCGCCGACGGTATAGCAGGCGTCTATTAGATCCGTGATTGGCACTGGTTGGCCAATGTGATCTTGAGCTGGAAGGATGGATGTGAAGTCTGCACTTCTGTAAGGAAAATTAGAAGAGTAGATCTTTATGAAGCAACCAAGCGGTTCGAAATTAAAGGGGCTGAGAAAAGACTTTGCAAGAGGTCGTGGTACGACCTGTGGCTTAGGCAGCGGTTTAATTCCTTCATGGTGAATCAGGAATTGATGACATATAGATCACCAATTATGACATGTCTGAAATCAATATACTGAAGACTCGATTAAGTAGGACATTCAAGATGAAGGATCAGGGGGCTGCAAAGAGAGTTCTTGGCATTGAGACTGAAGGAGGAGTAGGCTTTGGTTATCGCAGGCAGAATACCTTGTATGTAGGTATTGATCCACGATGTGATGGACTATGTAAATCTGGAGAGCGTTCCCTACGCATCTCTCCTCAAGTTTTCCTCAGGACATGTCCCAAAACAGATGAGGAAAAGCAGGATATCTCATGAGTCTTATTTGAATGCGGTTGGCAGTGTATGCAATGGTATGAATTAAATCGGTTATTTCACAGGCTATCAGTGTTGTGAGCAAGAACCTCGGTAAATATTGGGTAACGATGAGATGGTAAGAAGACTACGTCTTTTCTTTTGGGAAGACAGGAGCAAAGGTGGTTGACATGTGGATTTAGATCCGACAGACATGATCACCAAAGTCATTCCTGTAGAGAAGTTCAAGTTATGCGTAGCTTCTCTGGGCTTGGCAATGGTGAAAAAGAAGAACGGAATGTGCATAAGAAGCTATGATGTAATGCAGAGATAAGAGAAGAGGTCAATATGCTACATGGTTGAAGATTGAAGGCATGGTGGAGATTGTTGTTAGATACCTTAAATCTAACATGATTTTAGGTCGAGGGCCTAGCTCGACTGGTCAAGTGGGCCGCTCAACCAGTCGAGGGTCACTCGACTCAAAGTCCAGCGAGCTCGGTTTTTTAGCCTCTACTAGTTGAGGGCCTGACTCGACTAATCGATGCCCTAGCTCGACTAGTCGAGGGTTACGCAGATTTGTGCGGATTTTGTGTGGACTGCGTAAATTGGAGGCGGTTTCGTAGATGTGCAAAAGAGAAGTTGCCTAAACTATAACTTGGGGTCTATAGGGTTTTTCCAAGGCATGGAGAAAGCTTTCTAAAGGGTGTAGCAAGGGTGAGATTTGAGGTTGTTCGAATTGAGTAAGTCATTTCTCTTTGTAATTTATATTTTTAGAGTGGAATTCTGTCGCTTTATGCTGTGGTTTTTTCCTGCAAGGGTTTTCCACGTTAAATCTTTGTGTTCTCTTGTGTTTGCTCAGTGCAATTAGATTGCTATCCTAGATCTAGATACGTGTAATTCCGCGACACAAATCCCCAACACCACCTAGCTTTTGAAGGCAAGAACTTCATGCCAAATGGTTTCACAAGCAATCCACGTCCGGCGGGTGCCATTACTTCAGCCAATGCAACAGGCCATGGCTTCCGTGGATCCCTGACTGTGGGCCCACTTTGATGTACGTGAATTACATCCATGCCGTCCATCCATTTTAATAGCTCATTTTATGAAATCATCCGAAAGACAAAAGCGTATCCTGATCTTAGGTAGTCCACACCACAGGAAACGGTGGTGATTGAATACCCACCGTTAAAATTTTCTTAGCGACTACCAGAATGTTAATTTGCCATCAAACCTGTTGACAATCTCACAAAGATGTGGATGAAGGGGCACAAAAATATCAGCTTGATCCAACACCTCTGTGGCCCACAAGAGGCTTTTAATAGTCAATCACCGCTGTTTCCTGTAGTGTGGCCCACCTGAGATTTGAATCTGCTTCAATTTTTTGGTAACGTGCCCTAAAATGAGTTGTCCAAATGGATGAACGGCATAGATGTAAGTAACATACATTAAGGTAGGTAGGCCCCACAGTCAGGGGTCCGGGGCCCAATGCAAAACAAGTCTGCGGTGTACGCCCATTCTGTGGTGCACCTGCTATCAAATGTCTGTTTTCAACGAGCAGGCCATCATGCCACTGTGCGCACCGACTGTACTGTTCACATTACAACAAGTCTCCAACCACACGGTTTGTTGGAATCTAACAAGCATTTTGAAATGCTTACTTTCAAAAGCTTTATTTTGAGAGTGTTATGATTCCAAACCCACCACTGCTGACTGTACGGTGGAAGCATGGGCGCAGTCTTGGTGCACACCTTGCACCCACTAGAAGTGCACATGCGTCCGTTTGGACCGGTTTTGGAGTGAAACTAAAACTAAACTGTTCTTAACAGTTCCAGATAAATTGGAACCAGAACAGGACCATTTGCACCCTAGAACCGAATTGGAACCGGACTGTAAAAACCGGTTCAATTCCGGTTTGGTTCTTTAGGCTTTTTATAATACAGTTCAATTACATGTTTTTTTTAAATTATAATCTAGCTCATGTCTATTCATGTTGTGATCTATATGATAAATGATTTAGATATTATGTAAGGTTGGCAAAAAAATATTTATAAAAATAATTAAAAAATGCATTATAAACTACAAATCATGAGTAAGATTGTCAACTAAAATATATTGTAAACTAATAAAATAGATAACTAAAATATATTATAAACTCAAATTAGTTCCGAGTTTGGCTATACAGTCCGATACCAAGTTTGGTTAGATTCCATATGACCCCAAATTGAGAACCGAACCGAACTAATCAGTTCTTTGATTTCCGAAACTGGAACTGGTGCACTTAAGAACCATGGTTTCGTCGGTTCAGTCCGGTTTACCGATTCTACAAGTTCTCCGTGCACCCCTAGCACCCACAATTTTGTTTTCTGTTTTTATCTACTCGGCCGCACACAATCACTCCAGGCCCCGCCTGTTGTTATCCCTGCAGAAAACCCAAACCACACCGCCAGAGCATTGAATAGCACCTTCATATTAAGAAAGAACCGTACAATATCAGATGCTTTCTTTTCTGCCAACGCAGCATTTTGGTAGAAAATCCAAGCCGTACAGAAGGTAGACATACCATAACAATCACTTGGGTGAAAACTGGGACCAATTCGGTCATCAGTTCGCTCATAAGATTAATGGGCACGGATTGGATACTGACAAGGTCAGTAGCCAAATCGACGTCACCGAGCTATGTGGACCCCACCATGATGCATGTGTTGTATCCATACCGTCCAACCATTTGTAAAGAACGTTTTATGGCATTACAAAGAGAAGGAGATGGATCTAAATTTCAAGTGGACCCACCACAGAAAACCGTGGGAGCCATCACACCCACCGTTGAAACATTTATAGGGCCCACAGTGATGTATTTTTGAGATCCATCCTATTCATAAGTTAACATAGAGATAGATGAAGTGAAAACAAAAATATCAGCTTCATCGGAAACTACTGTGGTCCCTTAAGAAGTTTTTGAACGGTGGATGTCACTGTCCCCACTATTTTCTATGGTGGGGTCCACTTGAACTTTAGACCTATCTCATTCTCTTTGCAATGCCATAAAACGATCTCTAAAAATGGTTGGACGGTATGGATACAACACATGCATCATGGTGGGGTCCACAGAGCTTGGTGACGTCACTTTTTGGCTACTGACCTTGTCAGTATCCAATCCGCGCCCCTTATTAATGCACCAACCTTGCTTTCACGCCTTTTGAAGGGCTCGAATGTTCTATGCCCGCAGGAATGAAAGCATTTTACGTTAAGTTCACAGACAAGAACGTTTATCTTCATTCCTTTCCAGCCAGTTTGTCACCTAGAGTAGGACATCCGATCCGTTAAAAACATGGACCGCACCATAAAGATCATGTGACTTGAAAATCAGGACGGCCCACTAATCAGTTGACTGCCAAGCATTCGAATCAGTTGTGTTCACCCACTCAGCAGATTGATCTGATTTCCTCCCCCAGGTGGGGCCCACCTTCTGCATCGATGAATGATCTATAAAAGCAACACGTGGGCGAGAAAGAAAGCATTAAATCTGAAACTTCAAATGGTAGGGCCCACCTTTCCCAACCTAGCATTTCCTTTGCGTTGTACAGGCGTGTACCTGTTGCTAAATGTTAAAAGAAAATGAACGGCTAGGATTTCCTTTTCCAACTTGGCATTATCTTAGGCTGATATGGTAACTACACAGCTGCAGTAGCCATCAAGACGACATGGTTGTATTGGCACTTTCAATGTGACTTCCACCAACCACTCAAACACTACTGGCCATGGTTGCACTTTTGTTGGAAATTGACCCAGTGGGCCCCATCCCAACTTGCAATGGTTGCAGGTACTTTTCAGTTCTCAAATTCACCATGTGGACTGGTATATATATAGTAAATTACTCCCTACACATAATGGTGCACCTGCTCATCAATCTGGACCGTTCAGTTAACTCAGGGCCTCACAAACGAATATCACATATTTTGGATGGTCCTAATCATTCAATCAGTAGACTTTTTTGGGACCATAATCATACTTAACATTTAAATAAATAAATAAATAAATAAAACAATTGGAGCAGATATGCAGTTTGCCGATTGCGTGTTGAGTAAATTCTGGAGGCCGACCATGATGTATGTCTTATTCCCGCCGTCCATCCGTTTTCCAGCTTACAGCATAAGCCCAAAATTGAAGCATATCCAAAGCTCAAGTGGACCCCACCATAGGAAACAGTGGGGATAATGACGTCCGTTGTTGAAACCTTAGTAGGGCCACAATTATGTTTATTTGTCATCCAACCTGTTCATAGTCTGACACAGACACAGACATGGATGAAGGAAAACACAAATATCAGCTTGATCCAGAACTTCCGTGGCCTCCATGAAGTTTTCAACAGTAGGTGTTCAATTCCCACTGTTTCCTGTGGTGTGGCCCACTTGAACTTTGGATATGCTTCAATGTTGGATTCATGCCCTAAAATGAGTTGAAAGAACAGACCGACGGTGTGGATAATACATATACATCACGGTGGGACCCACAGAATTTATAGCGTGCTGAGTCACTCAGTACGTAATCCCCGCGTTCCAAGTCATCGAACGATCCTAGCCGTTGAAACTTCAATGAGGTGGCTGACAAATATACGCTTTGGAGGAGAAGAAATGTCCAGCAATGGTCCACATTCAACTGAATTTTTAGAAATAGCGAAAAAGTTACAATCTTCCAATCCACGGTCGATATGATCAGATCAGCAGTCTAGTTCACTGAAACATGGGACCCACATGTACAGAGTCCAGTACATTGGCAAAAATATATGGTGGATGATTATACGAACCCCGTAATCCCTCTTTGCAGCCTTGATTGCACTTTTTTTTAGGTTGCGTTTGGATGCCCAAGTGAATCAAATTGCAAACATTTGAGTTTGATCATGAGTAAATTACAGGAGCCAATGATTCTTCATAATTAGAAACTGGCCTTCCAAATGCAATTATTTTACTTTCAAGTCCAACTTGAGAGTAAAGCAATCGCACTTTGGAGCCCCAACATCAATGCTTAAGGAAAGATATTCTTACGTCTTTCCTAGCTTAGCAGTGACTTGCTTACCGTACACGTGGCAAACGTGGACAAGGATCCCACACATCTGAGATGGTGGGCCATACCCCAAAAATCACACCAATCTGACTGTTCTAATAACCATTCCATTGGAGGGATAGAAATGGGTGAGGATAGGATGATCAACCAAATTTCTTTGATATTAAATTCATACATTCGAATGGTTAGGATCGTCCAATCATTGTGAATCTCGTCATGTGGCCCATTTCAGGTAGGCCCATCAGTACAAGATTCTGACCGTCCATCATTGGGCCATACCACAGATGGTCACACGCCAAAAATCACACCAGCCAGATGATCCCCGAAGGCCTTTGGAAGACTTCTGCTCATTAATCAACCGTTAAGAGCGCACTATTTTAAATGGCCCGAAGTTCTCAGAAACCATGCAATGAGTGGTTAGGATAACCTAATCTCAGTGATTTTTGGGGTACTCTCAAGCCATGGTAGAGCCACCAGTGGAACAAGTGAATGTTTGCGCGTGTTCTGTTTCAAATGTCCTTAGCCCTGACCAGAGAACAGGTAGTGGGAATTATAAGTACTTCCACTGATTTGTATGCTGTTGTATATCAGGGCCTGTTTGATAAAGAGAGAAAACAAAAGAAAGCACTATTGGAATGATGATTTTCTGCTCTACTCTCCTCCTTTTAAGGACGTCTAAGGAGTTAACCTTGATGCGGTGGGTTCAATGAGTAAAGGTTTAAGGGGCTAGAGAAAATATGCTGCTCCACTATCCTACTAACTTCTGTACATCTTACTTTATCTAAAGTTGGTAATCTTACCTATCTACGTGTGACTTATTCCTTTTACTTCCATCCCCACCATCCCTAAGTCAATATCTTTTGCAAGACTAAGAGATAGATCAATAGATCTTAACAATTGAATGTCTATCAAGATTAATTTAAAACAAATCAACATTTGAAATTGAATTTCAATGGTTGGAAGACATTAGAAAACACTGGATGCATTGGCCAGGTCAAAAAACGCTTGATGGACAATCCAAATCATGTCTTGGGTAAACAAGTAAACCTAATGCATCACCATCACCACTCACATGTGAGGTTCACAATGATGTATGTGCCTCAAATCCACATTGTCCAACCGTTTTGAAAGCTCATTTTGGGACATGATCCCAAAATCCTCATTGTCAAACCGTTTTGAAAGCTCATTTTAGGACATGATCCCAAAATTGAAGTAGATCCAAATCTTATTTAGACTATACCACAGGAAACAATAGTGATTGAATCCCCACTATTAAAAACTTCATGGGGGCACTGGAATGTTTATATGCCATCCAACCTGTTGATATGGTCACAAAGATCTGGATGAAGAGACCACACAAATATCAGCTTGACCCAAAACTTTTATGGCCCATTAGAAGTCTTTAATGGTCGGTTACCATTGTTTCCTGTATTATGGTCCACCTGAGATTTAGATCTACTTCACTTTTTGGATCATACCCTAAAATGAGCTTTCAATATGGGGATGGCGTGGAGTCACATACATCACAGTGGGCCCCACAGTCAAGGGTCCCATGCACCTTGGTGGATCCAGCGGCTCACCTAACCCGCTCCCCACATTGGATGACCACATCGGGAATAAATAACCATAGGTTCCCCCTAAAATCTACTAAGTGGTCATGGCCAATCTAGAAACTGAGATCCATGGTCCACAACTCTCCCCTTCATGTGATTCTTATGTCCAATCTTAAGCCTTTAAAGACAGCCACACGAGGTTTATAAATAAGCATTAGTTTTTAGGACATAACACGCCACGATAAAATGAGATTGTTGAGAGGAAGAACCGTCACATGGTTGAGGTTGCTCAAGCTATGATGAATGGAAAGAATTTGCTAAAAGTTTATTGGACAAACCAGCTTTGACGTCCTACGGGATAACTTGTGTAAAACATAATGATGAAAACTATGACAAGCTTGATGAAAAAGCCTTAAAGTGTATTTTTCTTGGATATTCAGTTGGAAGAAAAGTACATTGGTATTATGATCCAGTAAAATTATCATACCCCAATGTACCTAATCAACTCAATAAGAAGAAGCTAGCTTTGACGCACTACAGGGTAACTTATGTAAAACATAATGATGAAAACTATGACAAGCTAGATGAAAAAGTCTTAAAAGTGCATTTTTCTTAGATATTCAGTTGAGAGAAAAGTACATTGGTATTATGATCTGGTAAAATTATCATAGATACAAGGGTCATAAGATGAATTTTAATGAGAATTCACAATGAAATCAAGGTTTGAATAAGAAGATGAGTTTTCAATCTCTATAGAAGATGAAGAGCTAGATACAAGATCGCCCACTCAACAAATTAGTGAAAAGATCTCAGTCGATAAAATCAAAGGAAAATGAGGCCATGCAAGTGATGATATAAAACAACGATATTATATACGTGAAAGGTTTTCTGTTAAAAGAGTTGTAGGTTATTATATCACAAATATATATGCACCATGCTTAGATGGTGTGGGTCATGGATTCATACGAACCAAATACCTTGGAAGAAGCAATTGTGATCGTCAATGGCAATAGACAATGAAAGGAGATATATGCACTAAAAAATAATGGTCTATGAGACCTAATCGAGCTCCCGCAACGAAAGAAAACTATCGGTTACAAGTGGATACATAAAATAAAACAAAAGGCTACAAGTGACTGGAGAATTACAAAACGCATTTGGTAGTTAAAACGTTTTTCTCAAAGGCATGGAGAAAACTACAGTGAAATATATAGTATCGTAGCTAAAATCAGTGTGTTATTATATCTTTAAGCAGTTGCAAAAGGTTGGATGCTTTAGCAGATTGACATGAAGAATGCATTCGACATTGATAAAGATGTATATATGGAGTAATCTAAGGAATTTGAAGATCTTAAAAAACCAAGGCATGTGTACAAGATCAAAAAGGTGCTCTATGGTTCAAAACAAGCCCCCTGAAGCTTGGTTTGGAAAGGTTAAAGAATTCTCTCTTTCAAGTAGTTTTATTTCGTCTTCTATTGATGCATTCACTTTTGTGAAGCACTATACAACGAGAAGAGTCATAAGTGTTGTCTATGTAGATGATTTTATCGTTAAGGGTAGTATTTCGAAAAGGTGGAAAAGTTAAAAAAATTCTCTCTTTTGAAGATTTGAGACGAAAGATTTAAGAGACCTTAAATACTTTTTTGGTATTAAAGTAATAAAAGAGGAGAAATTTGGATTCTTTGAAAAAAATATATATATATTTTGGACTTTGCAAGCAAAATTTGGTTTGTTACATTCAAAACTAATGGTGATGTCACTTGAAGTGAATCACAACCTAATGAGGGGTAAAGGAAAGCCACTTGCAGGTACATGTAGTTATCAAGAAATGGTTGGTAACCTGACATACTAAACAATTACCAACCCAAATTTAGTATATCACACCACATATGGATGCAGTGAAGAGTATCTTGAGATAGGTGAAGCCAATCATTGATGAAAGTGTGTTTTATGAGTATGGTGTATTGGCTATTGTGATGTAGAATGGGCCAGGGACCCAGCTACATGCTGCTCAACATCGAGTTCTGTTTTAGTCTTGATTGGGGAAGCATGTCATGGGGAAGTTAAAAGCAACCATCTATCATCTCTTCTACTACAAATGTCAAATACCAAGCTATAATGCTAGCTACATGTGAAAGTGTGAGGTTGAAATAATTATTGAGAGACTTCAGACAAAAAGTTGACCATCTTATTCCAATCATGAGTGTCCAAGCGGTGGATATTTTCACCAAAGCACTCAATGCAGATAAGCTTAATATCTTCAAAAGAAGTTTGAGAATGATAGATGAAAGGGAGACTTAACAGTAAGTGGGAGTGTTGAGAATCATTGTCAAGCCCTAATTTAATTTTGATACTTAGTTATTAAGCAAGCTTCGTTGAGTCAAATTAGTAAAATGGCTAGTTAGAAAACCTCCTTATTAGAGTTGTAGTTTTAGTAAGATTATGAAATGGTGAGCCCTCTTCCATATAAAGGCCTATCCTAGTACATATACAGCATATGTAAAAACTCTCCCTCCTCTCTTACTTTTTGAATATAGTAATTTTGTCTTTTGGTCTCTCTCCTCTTTACACTCTTCTTTTGTCTATTTTCTTTCTTCTTTTTGTGGATGCTAAAACCTTCCTCTCCATAGCTTTGCTTGTATGATTTTTAACAATTAAAATTAATGAATTATGGGATGAATGAAAAGTGGGCTGATCATTGACATTCCCTATATTACAATCTTGTGTCATCTTTTTTCTAAATTAATAATTATTTAAAATATCACGAGGGAGACAAATGTTTGAGCACCTTTAATAGGCCCTTGTGATGACAGCCATCTTGGAGTTACTCTTTCATTTTGCAGCCTTAATGAGTAAAGATTTTAAAAGAGTTTTTCTTAAAGGCGCAAAAAACATTTGTTTTCGTTTATGAAAACCAATCTAATAAAGTTCTTCTAGACCCAAAAGACCGTATGTGTGCATGACTGACTGATCATGTCAATCCAAGTGGTCTTGCTTAGTAAAATAGTTTACATAAGAGACCTATATTGTGGATTCCTTATTAGGATAATGTAGGACTAATGTTACCCTTGAAGTGTCCTGATCACATGTGTATGTCATCCCTGTCAGAGAATCAAAGCATGTCAAAGCCACACAAGGAGATCTTAAAAATTAAAAAGAAAGAAAGAAAGAAAGAAAGCCTCACTGCCCTCTGATCGAAGGACAAAAACAAAATGCATGGAAGTCTATGCTCCCATAATGGGATGTAGCATTCCTTCAAATGATCCCACATTCAATGTGCCAATATTGTACCCACTCATGTACTAATTTGAGTACCCAACTCAAATTGTCCAAGACAAGCTCAATACTGTTTATGCAGTCATCTAATACCATGACAACATCGCATATATGCCGCCAAAGCGAAGGATCATTGTGAACAATTCTCATAGATAAGGAATTTTAGGACCTATCTCTCATGTGTCATTGACTCAACCACATGCACAGCCCAATACAGTATCTATGAAGGACTACATGGATCAAATAATACAATATAAACACGTATAACCGATAACGATGTGCACACACAATAATGAAACATTTTCATTGATTGAATAAATCGGTATGTGGTTGTTCATCACATGGAGTGTGACTGGCTACACTCACCTCACGACATATATATTTGCGGTAAGCAACAAACACAATCTAAATTGCACCATATCTTTTGATAGACAAGAAAGAGAAAATGAATAATGTTAACCGCAGTACTCAACCTCCATACATGGGGCATAAATGGAGGAGATCCAAATGATTCATCCATAGTACCTACCATGTACAAGTCATTTGCAAAATAATAATAATAATAATAACAGAAGTCAGAAGATCCTGGGCATCAATTGAAGGATTTTGTAAAATTGGAAGGCAACCATTATCGGAATTTTTCCTTCTGTCTATCTGTGATCGGGATCACTCAATCAGTTTGATTTTCCTAGACTAACCATTCCTGGACACATGCATGACAAATGTTTGATAGCTAAGGTAAAAATGATAGCACTAGATCCTCTCCCAACAAGAGAGAGTTCTCCACCTATTAATATTCTACACCCATGCTTCATTTGCAGATTCTCCATCAAAATATTAAAAACTGTGGGTTGACATGAATAAAAAATTGTAGGTCTTCATTACTTGAATCAAATATTAAAAAAATTCACACCAAAATATACATTTTTAATGGTTGACATGTTCTTCAAAGTTGTAGATTACACTAGTAGACAGTAATGGATGAACTCACAATATGGATTTTCACCTCAAACACATATCATGATTCTTGATTTGACGATGATGAAACAACTAAGGTTGCGTTTGGATGCACAATCGTATTGAATTGTAAACATTCAGTTTAAATGAGTAAATGACCAGATTGTAGCGATGCTTCCAGGCACTCATAATGAAATAGAGAGTTCGTATGGCAGTGCAGACTCATTGCAAATCCAACTTGAAATGTAATGTAATTGCAAGTTGAAGCCCAACCCCTAATTAGAATTTAGTGATTTCAACTCTATCAAATTATTATTGCAATTCAATTAGATAGTGAACCCAAACACACCCTTAATTACAATCCCGAAAGGAAGTAGACAACAAAACAAAACTGTAGAAAAATGAATGCCTTACTGATCTGGTCAACGACCACTCTTAGCATTCATCTACATACCTTGAGTTTGCAGCTGCCAAAAGCGCTGCTCCGATGCCGGAACCATCCTTCGAGTGCTCAATTACTATGTTTTTGGAGGTAACCGGTCCCAGTAATTCCATGACAGCGTCTCGGAGGTACCTTCTATACTGGGGATAATGCTCGTACAAACCTCCATCCATTGCCACCACAGTCCTCTTCCCGAAGACCAGGCCTTTCGAGTCTTGTTCCATCTTTTGCAAAATGCCAACAATACCTGCTCCAGCCAATCGTCCACCCCGCTTCACGATAGTGTCACAAACCTCTAAAACGATCTTCCTTGCGCTCAATGAGGAGCTCCGTACCTGACATCGATGTGGGAATTGGAAATCTTTACACATGGAAGTATAATTTCCGTTAGGAGTACGAATTCCCAATGAATGAATTCTGTAATATGGATTTATTCTGTGAAATGTCCTGATATGAGAAATGAGGAATTCTACTATGCAGATCACATCATAGAAGCTCAATGCAGCTCCCTTTCTCATGGTACACTTGGTTAATGTGTAGCGATCAATACCGTTGGTCTGATAGGCCATCAAGTGGAATGACTTTGGGTCAGATATCAGTGATCAGACAATTCTAACCAATCCATCGTTGAGAGTTTTGATGATTCATGTGGATCAGTGCTCTGTTTTAGGCCAGTAATTGAATGGTTAGCACAGTCCGAACAATTGCCAGTCCACATGGTGGCCCACTGTCCCAATTGACATATGTTTTAAGTGTACCGCAAGGAGGGAACATGAGGATTCCTTGTGAGAATTTACCCCAACAACATCATTTAAGATTGTTCCAACTGCTTTTAGATCGGAGGAGTTATCCTGCTGCATAGCACAGAGATCGGGCGTCCTGCAAATACAGTTGGGATGAAAGCTCAGCATCACCGTGTTTTCTACTTGTTTACTACATGGAACTGTTTTCATTTAAAATTGAGCAGATTTGATCAGACAGGATACTTGGAAATGTTGTTGAATTTTGACAATGCACATCACGAAAACACATTGACCAATTACAGAATCCAGGACACTGCCAACTGGGCCACATGCAAAGTGCCCTAGAAGCCGTATAGAAACTGGATATAAGACAAGTATTCCTCTCTTGAAGATATACCACCAAGTGATAAAATATTCTATTAAATTGCAAAAGGGTTGTATTCCTTAAGCTTGGGCCTGCTTCTGTTTACCTGTTTCATTCATTCATCCTTCTCTATTCATTAACATTTATGGATACTTAAAAAGGTGTCCACCGTTAGAGTAGATAAGATAATCTTGGTTTATCTCCTGGATATGTTAGGATAATCTTAGAGTAGATCTTTTAGACATGTACACAAATGTACATAGCTAATCTTTTAGATATGTAAAAGATCTACTCTAAGATTATCCTAACATATCCAGGAGATGCACCAAGGTTTAACTTATCTACTCAAACATCCACAATCCTGTTTACGACGAGGTAATGTAATCTTAATCTCCAATCATTTTCATAATACGATATTGTAACTGAAGTATCATCAAAGTTCGCCAACAACAAGAGCAAGAATGAAGCACCAATAGGCAATCTCTCAGAAGTGTAACACCTATTGCTCTCATAACTACTGAAAATCATACTTCAAAATACTAGAAACTTGGCTAGATTTCCAGCCAGGTCGGATTGACTCAAAGACTTGAACAAGTCTTTACTTTAATTGGTATTTAATAATTAAATTTAAAATACCTTTTAGATAAGATGTATAAAATAGCTGAAACCAAATAATATAAAACTGCACAGCCCCAAGGTTGTGAGTCCAAAACTCTCAGACTTCTTTTAACTTCAAATTTTATTTTATTTAAAAAATTTAAAAAAAAAAAAAAACAAAAAACAAAAAGGGTTCACCAGGCAAGTGACTCTGGTTGAATCGACCAGTCAACTTGCCGACTTAACAAGTATTTTCCATTTGGAACCGAGTCAGCTTGAATCATCTTTGGTGAAGCTAAAAATTGTAGAACCATAGTGAATGTAGGATATGAACTTGCCTCAGTGTAAAAGGTGTGGAAAGGTTGTCAGGGACAGAATCACCAAATAGAGCATCTGCTTCAGCCATCTTGAGTAACACTCTTCTTGCAATTTCACCAAGGTACATACCAGAGATTGTCTTCTCGAATATCTGTATCCATTGGAACATAAAATGCAAAATTAGTGAAATTTCTGGAGTAAAAAAAATAAAAAAGAATCAGTTTAAATCAGCAAACACCAAAGTTTATTTATTTATTTATTTTATTTTTTATTTAATTCAACTCATCAGATGAACAAATATGCACCATGACTAAAAGATGAATGTACTAATAAGGGACATTATATGACGCCCAATCAACAGAAATGTTGTTTTTCTTGTCAACCGAATAATGGTACTAGTTGGGCCCACCTAGAGGTATTCTACGTCATTGATCTGGTGGGCCCCATCATAAGATGGGACGTGCCCCACTCCCTAATAAAATGATTCTCCTTGCCAATGACAGTTACAGTCAACAATCACATTTAGATGTCAAAATTTGAATGGTTTACCTGCTCACCAGGGTTTATGCTTGCAGCATCCATATCTTCATCAAACTCAGTTAAAGGTAGACCATTTGAGAATGCTCCCCACTCAGTGTTGATAATCTGTGAGGACAGAATCTTCATCAAACTGAAGGCCACTTTTCATTTCAATCCTTTCATATCAGAAAAACACCTTTTGCATCCCATTAACTCAAAATCGTCAACCGAGTTTAGACCACAGCACAGAGCCGTTAGTTACCAACCATTTTCCCAGAACCATTCGCCTGGCCTTGCAATTTTGGAATGGCATCAGTCCGTTCTACATAGCATGCATTAGTTCCAGTGCCCAAAATTACAGCAACCATCACATCATCATCCCAGTAGCGTGCTCCAGCTAGTGTTCCAACAGTATCATTAACCTGTCCCACAAGCATGGAGCATGATGATCATTTTACCAGCGATAATTACATGTTAGTTAGTAGGTGCATGCCTGCTTGAGTTTGTTGTGCTGTATAGGCAGCAAGTTATCAATATAAACGCAATCCTCAACAAGATGTGCTAGTGACATCCTTGCAATGAGAGATTGATGGGCCAACTGATTACGCGAATGCACATGTCAATGTGGGACACGTGAGAGATCCATGCCTTTGACCAGGTTGGGGCTATCAGGAACAATGCCCAGAAATCAGGTCGATGCACTCATCAGAGGGGCCTTGAATGAGAAAGCAGATGGAAAGAATATTACCATCAGGTCAATATTCAAAGTACATGCGGCTATACTGAAATCTTGACCTTCTTGATGAGAGATTGACAAGGCAATGTGAACGCAAACATGTTAATGTGGCAAATGTGTGCAAGATCCGTGCCTTTCACCAGGATGGGGATACCATGAACATCACCCAAAAATCAGGTTGATGATGGACCAAATATGTATGATTAAAACAGGCAGAAAAGAAGTATTACAATCAGTCTATTCTCAACATATACGTGTGGCTAATCTGAAAACTCGACCTTCTCGATTGTGGTCAAGGGCGTTTTCCAGGTGGCCCCCTCCCAGTCATTGGCCCGTAGCTAGTATGTCTGCCACATTGGCCAGTTTGACACGGATCGCCTCTTCAGTATTTCATAATGCAGATCGCATTAGTATTACTCATCTTCAATACCTATTTGACAACTTATAAACCTACCAGTGCAGATACCCGCATATCTAGCCCCAGTCTTTCCATTGCTTCGTTCAAACAGGCAACAACATCTCTTCCTGCCTGTCCAGATTCAGCAGTCCTCAGTTACGTCTTACATCGAGAAGCCAACATAACTCAAGAGTACATTACAAGATTCCTAAAGTGGTGATCATCAGCTGGCATTCATTGAATGAACAGATTCAAGCACCATATACTGGAAACAACCTAACCTCTTTAGTTCACAAATAAACTATAAGTAAAGAAATTGCAGGGGGGATGGTGGTACGACCCACTCGACAATGATAGCACACAAACCATATCAAAGAGTAGTTAAGACCATGGAATCAGAATTCACGTGAAACCAAGCCAACCGGGATTAGTTCACTAAGTAACGGTGGAGAAAATCACACCGAGTCAACACAATTTCAGCTACATTGGAAATTTTCATATCATGGTTTCTGGGAGAGTCACACACTGCAACTGAGTATCAATTTCTGGGTTAAAATATGTCACTTTGTGCATATCAGACTAATTTTGTAAATTGCACGATTAAGCATTGATGATTGTGTGTATGTTATGGGTATAGACATGAAGAACAAGTTTTGGAGAGAGAGAGAGAGAGAGAGAGAGAGAGAGATCATTCATCCTAACAACCTGTTTGGATCGGTAGAAATCAAAAAGTAGCTAAGGAAAATGAAACATCTGAAGAAAACTGTAAAATTTCCTTTTCTTTAAGTCTGGAAGTGGAAAAGGGAATGGCGATTTATAGAGGAAAACCAATGAGAAGGAAATTAATTTCATCAATCCTCCTATCTTTTGCATTCAACCTAACAGCCTATTTGGATTGGTGGAAATATATATATATATATATATATATATATATATATATATATATATGAAGTAACTGAGGAAAGGAAAATCAAACGGTGGAAATTTCCTTTTCTTTAGGTCTGACCTTGGAAATGGGTACGGCAAATTAAAGAGGAAAACTGAAGAGAAGGAAATCAATTTCATCAATCCTCCTATCTTTTGCTAACAAAGGAAAGCATCACAACTAAGCAGATTGATTTCATTTCATTAACGACTTGATTTCCACTAACCCAAACAGGCCCTAACTTTCTTTTACATTGACAAGGTTTACAGCACAAGTTCAAGGTAAACGTACAAAGATCATAAGAATGTAGGAATTGTGACACAGGGATGAACGTGATGAGGTTGATCACCGTCTTCCTCAAGGATAATTACTCCGAATCCACGGAGCTTCTCTGGACTCCTCACAGAGACTTCTCGAATCCACGAGGAAAGAAAGCAAGAAAATAGAAATAAATTCTAATAAAATTCGAAATTGATTAATGAATGAAATAAACGAGTTCACAACCCTTTAAATAGGGATACCAAGCAATGGAAGAGAAATCAGAAGCAAACTACAACTAAAACTCCTAGAATTCGTAACTTACTATAAATAGTAAACTTACTATTTATAGACGGTCGTGATGTCTACTAGTGCGCAAGGTTTTCGGCCAAAAATAGTAAGTGTCCTATTTGGCTTCACCAAACCGTTCTCCTAATTATTCTAAGCTCTTTTCACGTTGGGCACAACTCCTAAAGCCCGATGGATGAAGAGTTATAATCAAACTAAAACTTACTATTTATAGTAAAAACGAAATTAAAACAGGGAAATGACCGTCGATCCAGGGGTATTTCGCAAATCCGGCTTGCGCAACCTGCCGGGTTGGTTGGCTAAAGTAGCTCGTTCTACCCCAAAATCATATATTTTACGCCCGATAACTCATTCCGGATTGTGAGATACGCCCGATCTAAGGTCCGACGGTCCGGATCACTTCTGTCGTCGACCGGGCCTTTTCTGGTCCATCTTGGCCATGAAACTGTCCGCAACCCGCTCTACATCAAATTGACTCTTCTGCCCATCAAAACACTAACAAAAAAAAAATCAAAAGAGAACACAATGTACTAAAAGCAACCTACACAAAACACAATCTCACGCTAAAGTATAGACATTGGTCAGAACTATTCTTCCTCCTGTTCAATAAAGTGAAAGAGTGCTGGTCTACCATTCAAAGTAAAACCGTCTAGAAAAATCACTAGCACTTACACTGCATAACATAATGAAAAGAAGCATGGAACAGAACCACTAACCGTCCCAGAGACTGCAAAACCCTTTGTCCATTTGATTAAAATGCCAGAATCAATAGAAGTTTGTTTTACAGGGAAAGAAAATGTAAAACCAATCTCCCTTTTTCTCCCAGGAGGCAGGTGAAATCTTCCACTTTCCTTTTGGGCGAATTTTGCTAGCCCAGAAGCAATAAAATCAAACAATTCCTGCAAGTATGTGCAGATAGTAAGTAGAGAACAAGGCATGCATAGGATCATGTGCAGTAAAAGGTGCATAAAAAATGTACAAATGCAACCCACCTCAGAGGTGCCAAACATTAGATTTTGAGGAATTGATACTTGCTCGAATTCGGTATCAAGAACGCGGCCTTCCTTGCCTCCCAATTGCACCCTCAACACTCGGAAATTTGTACCGCCGAGATCCAATGCATAATAAAGGCCCTTCTCATTGCTTCCAAAATGCAAGGAGCATAGTCAAATCAATAACCTATTACCGATTGTGGAGAAAGAGAACAAAGAACAATTGACCTGATGGTCTGACAAGCATCAACAGTTCGGTTCACAGAGCATAAATGTGAATCAATCAATCGAGACCATTTGACTCAGGTACCCATTATGAGCGCATCCCAAAACTCACACCCATTGAACATCGAGCATAGAATTCTTTCATTTTAGCAATCCAGTTGATGAACATGAGGCTAGGATCATCAATCAGTTTGATTTTTGGGCTACCCCATCCAATGTGAGGCCCACATGGTATACATGTTTGGATGTGGCAAGATGTCTAGGATTAGAAAATGTGTGAAGAAATAACCCATCAGCTATAAGATTTTTGCCCCGATTGGCTTGGATGGCCTTCTTTGAGTTGAAGTCTTGATGGGCTTGGTTTTTGCCAGATTTACAACTCTCTTTTTATTCTTTTTTGTTTTATTGTGACCATTGGATGTGGCCCACTTAATAAGGTCATTTCCATCGTGTGAAATTTGCCTTTTAACTCGCAGGCGTATCATAATCATGGCAACAGTTTTCATTTAACAAGTGTTTTCACAACAAGTTGAAAACTCGTTTTATAAAGGAGACTTGGGATTAGGGTTTTTACACAGGAGGAAAAAAAAAATGAAATTCCCCTTTCCATCTGCGATCTCCTCTCTTGGTTTTAAATCGGGTTTTTCTCTTTTGGGCTTAAAGGAAGGAAGGTAGCGTTGTTGTTTTGTGGAGTTAGTGTTGGTGTTGGTGTTGGTGTTGGGATTCTTGCAGCTAGTGCATGCTGTGAACATCCATCTGCTGGAATGTTGTATTATGGGAGATAGCACATCGACGACTTTTTGTACCGGTTCAACATAGACGCGAATTATTTCAAAGATAGTGACCACATACACACCTCAACCCGGCAATGAATCAAAATCACCATCGGTTATCATATTGCAAATCTCTCAGGTCTCCCATGCAGGTGTGGAGTTCCATTAATCCCATTACGATTTATTCATATATTTCCCTTTTCCACTGCTTTAGTTTCAACAATTTGTACATCCAGCCTCAAGGAACAATGTAAAGTACTTACTATTGGTTTATCTTATTTCCTACTCTGTTTGATTCCTACTACCCATTGAACAGCAGCACAACCACTATATTTAGGATGTCTTCATTTTAAGTTCTACTAGAAACAAAAAACCAAATTCACTCAGGTTGAGATTCAAGAAAACTAACACGATGAAAATCATTTGTACATCCAAACACAGCCTCAAGGAATAATGTGGAGTATGTACTATTGGTTCATCTCATTTTCTACTCTGTTTGATTCCTACTACCCATTGAACCGTAGAACCATCTCCTTGTCTTTTTTGAGCTTACTCATGCCACACGTGTGAAAAGGGCTCACCTCTATCGGATCCAAACCACAGACTGGTGGGAAGCACCTTGGTCGTGACCATACCCAGACATCAGGCAGGTCAGACAATCGACACCGTGAAAATTTAAGAAAAAGACCGATGGTTAGACGATCTTGGCTAGTTGTTCACATTCAACGGCTCAAAACAAGCTGTTAGGATAGTATAGCTGAGCTGATCTTTGGATATGATCGCATCCATAGTGGTCCCACCTGATGAGCAGATCGGTCCCGCACAGTTGCTCCTGGTTCACTCACACGCGCCAACATGGCACACATGTGCGAGATCCGGCCAATGATTAGGTGGGACCGACCATAAATATAATAAAACGGGCCAATACACTCGTCAGGTGAGCTACAGGTGTGAGGAAAATGGACGCTTCAAAAGAAAATCACCGGGCCTGTATTTAGGGTAAATTGTGGCCACTTGATGAGTGGACCAAGGTGGATTTTGGGACCCTACCTGGTACATGGACGGGATCTTTCGCACGAGTGCCAAGTTGGCACATGTGACCTCCTCAATCTCTCCTATCACGAATTGCTTAATTAAAGAAATCAAAAAGAAAATTGAAAATAATTAAGGAAAACAAAAAAAGAAAATTTGCATTTCTGCTTTAATTATTAAAACATGAGAAATAAAAGAGAAAAGGAAGAATTCAAAAGAAGCTTCAAACAAAAACCCAAATACAAAGCTAACTCAAAATTAAAAAATAATAATAATAAAATAGTAATAATACACACACACACACACACACACACATATATATACGTATGCCATACGTATATACATAAACGTATAAAAAACAGAGAAATAACAAAAAGGAATGTGTACACGTACATACGATCATATACGTACATGAGCACTGCTAACGGGACTCACACGAGTTAAATGGAAAAGGAGCCAACCGCACACGTGCCACACTTGTGCGAAATCCAGACCATTCACCAGGTGCGGGACCACGTGCGGGACCACTAATTAGGCGGGCAGCACTTGTGTGAGGAAAATGGACGGCCAAGAAAAAGATCAACAGTCCACATTCAATGAACACTCGTGGTCAACCTGATGAATGGATCGGGTCTCTTCCACGTGGGCCGCGTCAGCACGCGTGCGGCGAGTCTTGTCGGCATTCCGCTGCTCGAATACGTACCCTGCTGGCAAGGAATCGACGTAGCTGAGGATCATCTTGAGGTTGCTGCCTCCGTCGGAGGCCAGACCCGCACGCATATCTTCGGCCATGGCGTCTACCACGTGGCGGAGGACGGGGATAGGCGTGGCGCACTTGTTCTTTAGGTGGGTGAGGATCGGGAGGGAAAGGCTGCTGGATCGTACGGCCAATCGCGTCCGCGGTCTTGGCGACGGTGATGATCGTGCAGTGGAAAAAGATCGGACGGTGTGGGATGATGTGGCAGCGGCCATTGTGGCGGAAGCGTTGGAGGAGGACTCTTCGAGATCTAAGACGGAAGAAGAAAAAGGCGTTCTTGTTATTCTCTGGCAGCGACTCAGTTCTGACGCTGAAATTGAAAGTGGCTGGCCCTCTCTCTCTCTTCTCTTTTTTATAAGAAATGTTAGAGGGATTCGCGCGAGGAGAGAACCAATAGGTGAATCGTGGCTCACGTATGTGAGATCTGGTCCATGAACCAGGTGGCCACCAAATGCGAACGTCTCCTGTCAAAAAATTCAGGCTGATTCACTCATTGAATAGGTCATTCATGTACGTTAAACATAGGTCGTTGTTTTTTTTTCTTCGGTTTTCTTGTTGGAATTTGATTAACCAGATTCATAGGCTAGGAAGTTTTCAACGATGGGCTAGAATAATGATCAGTTCGGATTCTCTTATACGTGTTCCAAATTGGCACGTGTGCCAGATTCACGTCTTCAATCTCTCCTCCCGCAAATAGCCATCTGCAATTACTGGGCGATTCGCGCGAGGAGGGACGAGAGATTTCATGCCGTGGAGAATTCCTCGCAAGAAATTCAAGTTGGTCGGATGGCCCATACGGTCTTTTCTTCTTTCGTCTGTCCACCCAATTTTTAATATATGTGTGGCCCACTTGATTTACTTAAACGCGTGGTAACACAAGGCCAGCTTTGTACGCTTACTACCGTACACGTGGCATTTCCTTGAAATCTTAACCAACCAAAAATTGGTACTTACTTTTTAGATTTTTCTAAGTCTTATACCAAAATAAATAGGTACCTCTCAGTAATAGCATTTTTTTTTTTGCTGAACTTAGAACGTTTACTATTTTAGTTTCCACCGTTCATCAAATTCCGATAGGTTGGCCAGTTAGATTTGTATTTTCTGTTCCAGATTTTGGTTATAATCCATCTACAGTGGGTCCCTTCATTTTATCGGCTTTATTTGTAATACGTGCCACGTGTACGGTAGATAGACGCCCTGCCAGATACTTATGTATTATGCCCAGCACCTCATCATTCCCCTATTTTACCTTTTTATCCTAAACGTGCGCTGTCTATCCAACCGCTTGTTCGTTGCTACAGTTTCGTATTGTCGACTTCGCCCGACTTTAGAAATAAGGTAAAAGACTGTGGTCCCTAGTGTGCACGGAGAGTTTGTGCGCACACATCAGCCACCGTCTAATAGCCATTGGTTGGTAAACCCAACTAGCACCACAAAATGATGTATTGAAAATTCGAATCTTGGAATGTTTAAAGAGTCCCACCGGCTGTGTTTGAAGTGCGACAGATTATGTGCGCAGCAACTCTCCGTACTCTCCGGGCGAATTGAAGTCGTTTTCCAACTGCTCCCGTTATTTCAACGCTACCTTCCACCAAGAACCAGATCTGCAAAGGGCGGATCTCACGATGTCGACTCGTGGAAAATCAACTCACTGGCGCCAATTTGTCCGATGTCATGTCTTGGCCGTCCATCAGACGGTTACTTTTATGTACAGCAGCCTGAAATCAGGCCAGCATAGGACGCGGATTGCCTTATACTGACTCTGTGGGCGCACCTTGATTTGTGTTTTATGCACCATGTACATCCGTTTTACGAGGCATAAGTCCAAAAATGGGATATATTCAAATCTCATGCGTATCACAAACACTGGAGAAATGATTTCGTATTAAACTGATATTTCTGTTTTCTCATTATCTAAGTCTGTGTGACCTTATAAACAAGTTGAATGGTAAATAAATATCATGACAGGCATTAGGAAGTTTTCGATTGTGTAGATAATTATCTCAGCTTATTCTTGTTGTGTGGTTCACTTGAGATTTGGATTTGTCTTATTTTCTTGGTTCATGCCTGATAACATGGATAAAACATAAATATCACAGTGGGTCCGATAGATTAGGTAACTAAGGATATTGATCCAGGCAATCTATGTCCACCTGGGTTTTCAAGTGGGTCCCACGATGACAAATTATCAAAATACTGGATCTTGTGGATGGACCACATCCAAATGTGCTATGGCTCAAAATTGTTGTGATTGGACAAATCTAGCAGTCTGATAGTTGCGATGCTTTGGGTTGGATTTGGACCATTGCCTATTTTTGCTCAATTTTGTGTTAGCTTGTCTATTTCTAGCACCCTTATCTAATAGCCTTCATTTGAGAACCATATTCCATCTGCTTGATGTCCGATCAGATCAATGCTCATGATTCTCATCCTCATTTGCCAATTGTGGGTGGAGGAATTTGATGCCATCCATCCAATCGCCGGTCCAACGAATTGGATACTATCCATCCAATCACCCTAATGGATGATAGCGTTAGTAAAGTAATATGAAGTTTTAATTAAATTTCACATCAGTTTTATGATTAAATTGCAAAAAATTGAAAACCATTGTGATTTTGAAATAGACGCACGCATAATGTTGATGTTCCCTAAGGAAATATTAACAATGTCCCTAAAGCTTTTAACTTACATTAACAATGATCATTGATTTGAACAGTCCATTCAATCATGTCACTGGACCCCTCCCTACGAAGTCATGCCAATTCAATGATCTCAACAGCCTGATCAATTGCTTGAGAAATCGGTTGTTAGGATTGAGAAGAGAAACAATGAATATTTATGGTGAACAAATAGGTTTTAGTCCAACTAGGCATGCTAAAAAATGGTTTTCGCACAATTTAATCAAACACAAAGCCACAGATGCGATCGATGGTTTGTATTCAGTTTACATGTGTGAGTAGGAAGTATTGGCGTGCCAGAGTTGTGCTTTTAATGTTTGATTGAATATTGGTGACCCTAATGCAGGGAGTATCGGCCAATGCACCAAAAGTTCCAAAGTTATTGGAGAAGCACCGAAATATCTCTTTATCTAGGCCCTCCTAGGCAAACCAATCGAGACCTCCCCATGGGCTACCCCACATCTCACAGGTCCCACAGCAGGATCCCACCTTGTGGGCCACCCCACCCCAGTGTGAAGATGCATATGCATAATCCACCCACATCAGTCAGAAGACTCAAACACTGGTCTCATGCTTTGATACCACTTCATGTGGGGAGTACCGACCAATGCACCAAAAGCTCCAGAGTGGTTGGGGAAGCACCCGAATATCCCTTATCTAGGCCCTTCCAGGAAAACCGATCAAGACCTCCTTGTGAGCTATCCCGCATGTCACACGTCCCATAGTGGGAACCATCCTATACAAATTCTGCATCTCACAGATCTCACCTCGTAGGCCACCCCACCCCGATATAGAGATACACCTTAGTAAGACCCCCATGCTGAAACGACTGAGTAAGACCAGATTAAAAAATTCAGTTGTCGACCCAGCCACTAGTTGTGATCAGCAATTAGACGATTTGCGAAAGAATAGGGGTTAGTACCCATCTCTAATGGATTCTTTTTGTCTTACGACTTCAGGACTTTTCTTTCCCCAATAATTGTAATTAATATTTCTCAAATGAATAAAGATGGTCAAATAAATAAATAAACAATCTTAAAACAATGCCAATTTTATTAATATTTGAACAAAGCTCATTACAATCGATAGTATGAAAATACACTAGATAAGTAAATAAAATAAAAGATAAATACATGATCCGTCTGTGAGAACAGATGATCGAGTTAAATGATTAGTAGGATGTGACCAAAGAAATGATCGTCCAAGTAAGAACTCAGTTAATCGGGATCCAGCAACTTAAGATTATGAATGTTTAATTTAATTCCATGATACTATAGTGGTAGCATTGGACAATAGATATCTATGCTGAGATTAGGCTATGCTAAGAGAAAAGCTACCATAAATGAAAATAATAGATTGTGTTTAATGTGGACCTCGAGCTTTTTCATTGTGTTCTCATTTCATAAGCTTCTAAAAAGTGGTTGCATTGTGTAGTCTTAGCATCGTGAAGGATTTGGACGATCAACTATACAATTTCCTTGATTTTCCATGTCGCAATAACCTATTGCATATGGTCACATGTACAAAAGAAATAATATCACTTCTTTTAATAACGCGTTGGACAGAGTCCCCCGCCACTAAACTCCTGCCTAGGAAGGTTGTTGGAGTTCTTATATCACTTGGCTTCGGCATCCATAGAGAATACTTTTGGCATGATTCTAGCATTTAATTCTAGATAGAAATCTACTTTGATAGGATTTTAGCATTTAACGTTGTAAGAGAAAGAGACTTACTTTAATAAGACTCTTGTTTTTGTAGATAGTACTTTTGATAGAAGTCTAGCATTTAATGCTCTCTCATATACACTTGTATAACTCCCCTTAAAGTTTATCTACACCACAAATAGCCTGCCACATAACACCTCCTTAAACTATTCGATCTAGCTGCGTAGGATCAATGTGAACAATGTTCATTGTACATGAGTAGAATTTCGCCCCTCATGTAGTGCGTAATGCCAGCACGTGACAGCATCTCATTAGTCCACGTAAATATGCCAAAATGGATGCAAATAGATGGTGCCTTTTGCGAGGGCAAATATGTCTAATCAACATCTTAAAATGCTTAGTCAATAAAATTGATCAGGTACTTCTTATGATTTTAAAGAAGTACTTTAATTTAGTGATTACCATCGTCTTAGAAGTTGTACAAAAATGGCTTACTCGAACCACTTAAAGTAATGGATTTTACTCCATTCAAAGTGAAACTCATGAATAATTGAGCGGATATTTCTGAAAAATATTAATAATGAAATTCAAAATCGGTAGCAAAATCAGAGAGAAATTGTAGTAGTCATGAGATATCCAATCGTTTGATCATCAAGAAGTAAAAAGAATTTAAAAGATAAAATAAAAAGAAACATAGATTAACAAAAGTGAAAATTTATAAGGTACGATTTTCTGGCATTGCTCATGCTACTGTGTGTCAGTTGAAAGCTTTCATGACATTACCTTCCATAAAAATGATTATTATCATGGCTCACTATATGTTAATCGAGGGTACGAATTAAGTTGGGCTAGGGTTGGTTGAGGGTTAACCTCAACCCTACCCTCAAGAATATCTAAACCAAATTAGAATTCCAACCTGAGTAGACCAACATAAACCTAACACGAAGTCTTTTGTACACAAAAAAACTTAAATTGACCCAAATTGCTCAACAGAAACACGACCCAAATTCGAATCAAGTTGGTAATTTTCAACCTAGACCCTACCTAAGGAACTTGACAACCCAACTTGACCTAACTGGAACTTGGGTTAGGTCAGTCAGGTTGGGGTTGACCCAAACCAAGTTGTAGCTCTAAGTTTGGCCAAAGGTTAAAAGACTTGGTGACTTAGACCAACTCATCTAATCATAGTTTTAAAAAAAAACCCTAAAAGTCAACTTGACTTAATGCTTAGTCAAATTGAATCGAAGACTTGGCCCAACTGGATTTGATATTTAGTTATTGTAGATTAAATATATTAAGAAGATATATATATATATATATATATATATATATATATATATATATATATATATATATATATATATATATATAATAATGATATATGAATGAATCATATAACACTAGTTTTTTATGCATGTGCCCCCCTTTCGACTATTTATGGTATTAGAATAGTACTTTAAAATGCTCAGCTCCTCTAGGGCCCAACTTTCACCCTGATCCAAAACTCAGGTAAGCCATAGAAAATAGAGAGGAGAAATCAAGGGAGGAAACTATTTTCTTTTTCTATGGCCTAACAGAGTTTGGATTAGAGTGCAAGTTGGGCCCCTAGGGTTTCATGGGGTGCCACATCACATGGACGATTTAGATTTTGGCCTCATATTATGTAAGATGAGTTCTCAAAAAGTTTTCACGAGTTCTCATGAGAACTGATCTGTAGGTGAGCATTTCGATATTAGGTGTGACCGAATGTGTACAGAACAATCCAATAAGAAATTGTGATTTTTGGAGATAATTCGGCTCGACATTATATATGATCAAAACCATGTTTGGTGCCACTGAAGAGAGGTTCAATGTGACCTAAGGAAAACAAAGACTTCAGATGTAAAGTGAATAAATTTGGCTATAACCAATAGGCTAATTTGGTACGACTGAGTGATATTCGGTGTGAACGATGCACAACAAAAGTGCGTAAATTTAAAGTTGGTTTTAAGTCGCTACATATTTTTCCTATATAAATGAGTGATTCTAGCTTTCTTAGAGGAGAATTAAGGTAGAAGAAATAGAGTAAGAAGTTGTGGAGCTTCTTTGAAATCCTCATTCTTCTCCAATCCTTTAGTTTTTCTTCAGTTTTTATGTTTTTCTTTGAATTTTAGTTCAATCATATTTTTTATTGGCTAATCTCTTGGCTAGGGCTAAGAGGTAAAGCTTGTAGTTATTCTTAATGCTTAGTTTACTTTGATTCAAATAATTGGTTCGATTGTTGAACAACTATTGATATTTGGTTTGAATGAAAATTTATTTTTAGTTTACTTTGATCCGTTATTGACTACGAACACATTGGATGCTTAGGAAAGTTAAAAGTAATTGCTTATTTGTTTTGTAAGGGATTGATATGTAAAATTTATTGATCTATTATAGATTAAGGGCACGATAAGTGCTTTAAATTTCCTGCAATCAATATTTTTATGCTTTACGTGGGAACCAATTCAATTGAAGTTTAAATCTATTTTGATATATGAATAATGATTTAATCGCTGTAAGACCCGTATTCTAGACCGTACCATTCTGTAGGCTTCTGCGGTACTCCCGGTCGAATTTTGACAACCCTCGACCTGTTACCAACATTTGCGCGCGGTCCTGAGTCGTGTCCCTTATATTTGAGTCGAGTCGAACCGAGACTTGTATCCTTGTGACTGCGCCGTCGCCGTGGTTCCGATCCCGCGTCTTGCGCGTCGAAGCGATACCCAAGCCAGGAGATGTGGGCTCGCATTCAGTTCGAGGAAAATGCCGCGCGTTACAAATCCTAAGAGAATCCATCACATCAAATGTCAAGTACACTCTCATCACTTACCATAACTCACACCCATCCCCAAGTACAACCACCCTCCCCAAAAGTCAACATTTTCTTAGAATAAGGTACCTACTTACATCACTCACCATCCCTCTCTCCCATCACTTCTCTTCCATCATCTCTCTCTCTCTCTCATTTCTCCCAAGCTCCATGGGAGCAACTCAGGTCCATGGCTTCCATGGGAGAGAGTAGTGTGGCCCACCTTTCTACCATCCAATCCCACCATCATAAGCTCATCTCAACCATTGAAATTGTCCCTTTGGGACTCTATCATGCATTGGCGGAAGAAGGAAGGAGAGATCTCGAGGTGGGTGACTTTTATTATTTGATTTGTGATTTAAGGGCCCACATGAGGGACCCATCTTGATGTATGCATGTATAGAGAGGGCCCATAGTGGCGGGGTCCCTCCCCTCTCACAACTGTCTCTCTCTTTCTCTCTCTCTCCCTCTCTTTTTGGTTGATGGCCCACCATCATGATGCACTGAGTTTTATCTACGTGGTCCATCTAACGGGCCAACCCACTGTCCGTGAGCGGACCCACCCTATTGCCCGCTTTTGGGCCGGCCTCGATGGAAGAAAATATAAATATCTGCTTTATTTAAACAGATGGGCCACACTGGCGTGGACCCCACCTTGATGTTTGTGTCTTACCAGGCCAGGCCGTACATCAGTAGGCCCGATCTGATTGGGGTCCAGCTGCTGGGGCTGGAGCTCCTGGACTAGGAGGAAATACAAATACCAGCTTTTGAAGAAGGTGGACCACACATGTGGACCCACCTGAATTTTTCATCCATGCCATCCATTGTTTTTGGATGATGGGACCCACCACGTGTATGTGCGCCCACCGGATATATGTATTTTATTCATGCCATCCACCGTCCAGACCCTGGACGGTGGGGCTTGCTGCGAGGTGTGTGGCCATCCACACTGTCCACACGGTCGTGGAACCACCTGGATGAAGTGTTTCATCCACACCGTATATCTGTGGGCCCACCTGACGTATGGATTTCCATCCACACCGTCCATCAACGTAACGTCCAGAGGCTGGACTTGAAATAATCAATATAATAGTAATATAAATAACGTCCAAAGGGCCTGGCTGGTTAGTAATATATATATATATATATATATATAGGTACAGCTAGTGGGCCCCACGTGGAATCCACCAGATGTATGCATCTCATCTTCCCATCCTCACCGTCCAGTGGATTGGACGGTGGGACCCACCTCAATTCATGTTATATCTAGCCGTCCAACATGTGGGGCTCCACTGTGACGCGTGTGCATATCCAACCGTTCATTTTTTTGGGGGGCACGTGACCCCACCTTGATGTATATGTTCTGTCTCCACTGTCCAGAGACAAGGACGGTGGGACCTACCTTAGTGTATATGGGTTTTATCCCCACCGTCCAGCAGGATGGGACGGTGGGACTCTCTTGCTGACATGCTGCAGCCCAGCAAGTGGGAGCTACCATGATGTGCGTGTTTCACCCTGCCATCCACGTGGACAGGGGCCCATGTAATGAATATCCAAACCGTCTATATGAGGGCCCCACCACCTACTTAGCTGTTGTGCTAACGTCAGCAGATTAGTTTGCTGATCATGAGGTTTGTGTACATCTAAACCGTTCATCTGGATGATGGGCCGGCAGGCCACACCAGCTATATGGCTGCCGTATCGGTGTTAGCAAGCCGTGGGGCCCACATGAGTTAGGCGTTATATCTAAACCGTCCATTCAATTGACAAGCTCGTCTCAAGGGCTGAGACTATAAATGAGGCAGATCGGTATGTTAGGTGGACCACACTGCAGAAACAATAGGAGATTGAATGCCTACCATTGAAAACCTTTTTAGGGTAACAGAAGTTTGGGTCAATATGATATTTGTTTTCCCTCTTAATCCAGGTCTTTGTGACCTTATGAGCAGATTGTATGGGGAATATGGTGGGCTCTACCTTGATGTATTTATAGCCAATCCATGGAGCCCACCCGGATGTATTTATGGCCCATTAGTGCGGCCCATTGATGCATCCCACTTGATGTGTATGAGGCCCATTAGTGCGGCCCATTGATGCATCCCACTTGATGTGTATGAGGCCCTTATTGTGCAGCCCATTGTGACGTGTATTAGGCCCATGACGTGTGGCCCATTTGATGTATTTGAGACCCAGATATGTGGTCCATTTGATATATGCGAGACCCATGTGTAGGGCCCACCAATTGTGTAGTCGAGGACCATGGGTTGTGACCCATTGTGATGTATTTGAGGCCCATGGGCGAGGCCCGATGTGATGTATGTGTGGCTGTTACATTGCGTATGAATCTCTTATGTGGGCCACTCCTTGAGAGCAATGTTGGATAGATGTCTATATTGATGGGCAATGATGATTAGATGTCCTCATTGTAACCTTCCCTTAAGCCTTGTTAAGCCCATTTTTACCGATCCCAATTATCGTGACCGATTGCTGATTTCGATTGATGTGACCGATTTGTCGATTTTAATTGACGTGACCGATTTGCCGATTTTGATTATCGATCGATCCCGATTGTCGTGATCTATTACCGATTCCAATTGACGTGACCGATTTACCGATTCTGATTATTGATCGATTCCGATTGTCGTAATTGATTGCCGATTCCGATTGACATGACCGATTTGCCTATTCCGATTGACATGACCGATTTGCCGATTCTGATTATCGATCGATCCCGATTGTCGTGACCGATTGCTGATTCCAATTGACATGACCGATTTGCCGATTCTGATTATCGATCAATCCCGATTGTCATAACCGACTGCCGATTCCAATTGACGTGGCCGATTTGCTGATTCTGATTATCGATCAATCCCGATTTGTCATGGCCGATTGCCGATTCTGATTGACGTGACCGATTTGTCGATTCTGATTATCGATCGATTCCGATTGTCATGAACGATTGTCGATTCCGATCGACATGACCGATTACCGATTCTGATTATCGATCGATCTCGATTGTCGTGGCCGATTGCCGATCCCGATTAACGTGATTGATTTGCCAATTCCGATTATCGGTCGATACCGATTCTCGAGGCCAATTGTATAGGCCGATTTCGATTGTCGAGGCCCATTCCGATTGTTGAGGCCGATTGTCGAGACCTATATGATGTGTATACGACCCATATTTGAGACTCAACGTGATGTGTGAGGCCCATGGTGTTGTATATTTGACACTTGTGTGAGGCCATGGGTCCACTATATGTTAGGCCCTATGTGGGTCATTCTTTGGGGGCAATGTTTGTTAAATGTCCACATTGTCGAGGTCGATTGTTGATGTCAGTTATTGATACCGATTATGAGTATGTGACAGCATAACATCATGATACATGCTCATTCGCATCATCTGTATGTTTGTTATGAGATGTGATTGACCATTGCATATGTCATTAGGAAGGATGTTATAGGACTCCCTGATAAGCGGAGGTTATCTCACATGAATGCACGGTATGCGTAGGATTGATGCATGACTGGATTGTATGACTCATGCATCTTGCATTGTGTACTGTGATTACTGTACGCCTTAGCGACATCAGGGTCGTAGCCTCCATAGGCATAGCGTGGATGGCCAGATGGGACACCGGAAATCTGTTGTACATGGGGTGCTATAGATATTCCTAGATGAAAGTCCCTAAACCCTCTTGGTTCTTGAGGTTGCTCCAACGTCTACACCGAGTGAATGCATGAGCGCATGAGGGCCATATACCGATAGGCCGCGTCTCCCACTGTGTCGTGGTCGATTGGAAGGGGGTACGGCCTTACCCGCCTAAGAGGAGGGGGCAATGCTAGACTGAGTCTGACCAACTGGAGGAATGGGTCCGCTATCGACGAGCCGGGCTCGATATTGGCAAGTGGATAGTGAAGTCTCTTCTACTCACCTTGTTGCGCGCGATGGGGCTGCAATTTGGTTTGGAGTGTAATAGATCCCGGTGATTTTTCAGAGAGAAACCGTACTGATATGTGGACTCATTGAGTAGGAGTTGCATATTCATTCATTCATTCATTCACTATCCACTCGGGCTGGTAGTGCGCAACTAATTGTTGTGTACCTTGGTAATGGCAAAGATTTCGGTTGGGCACGCTACCAACTTGAGATCAGGAGTCTACTACATTGTGTCTGGCTATCCAAATTTAGGTATGTGACTGGTTTGGATAGAAGTCCCTAGTGATGGACCCCGCAGCCTGCGATACTACGTATTATCATCCCGACTTCACACTCCAGCTTGATCATTTCATTTGCATCGCATTGCATCTTCAGCACATAGCATTTGGTTTACCGTGCTTCTATATTGCATAACATAATTAAGGTTAACAATATTCGTGGACTCGGTATTTGATATTTAGCTTACTATGTCTCTCCATTGCATAGCTGATCAACATTGCATCCTTAGTATATGATATTGGTTTATTGTATTCTTGCATCACATAGCCTGGATAAGGCTGATGGTATTTATGGGCTTATTAGCATGTTTTTGCATTACTTTGATATTGTATGACTCGTGGACTTACCAGTATAATTCCGCTTACTGTGATATCTTATCTTGTCAGTATTTTTATTTATTCCATTGTATGATTTATGACATTGCATTGCATACTTGACACTTACCTTGTGCACACACTTACACCACCCTCTAAACTTTATATAAGCTTATGCACGATAGATGCGTGCAGGTGATGTTAGGTTGCAGCAGTGTTGAGCTTGGAGCGTGCAGCGGTCTTCGGGAGCTTGATTTTCGATTGATGTATTTTCCTTTCAGTATTGTATTCAAATGATTATATTAGTGGATATGTGATGATGATGTTGCCTTTGTGAATTGGGTAATCTTATGGTTATGCTTATTACGAGTTAAATGTATGTTGAAAAATCCTCCTTGTAAGATCCCAGGATCGGAATCTGGCCTATAGACGCTAAGAACCGAGAATGAGGTACTATGGAGGCTGTCGGCATCAAATTTGACGATCGGGATTCCTATGAATCCGATTTTCGATTTTGGGGCGTGACAATCGCTCTATTATCTGGTTGCATATGATAAGATTTCAATTCCAATTGAGTTATATGATTGAATCAGGTAATTAAAACATTAATGATGGTTATAAGTGGTTCATTGACGCTCTACTGTTTTATCCTTATTAATTTCTCTCGCAATTACATTATTCCTTAATTCGGATTCTATAAGTTAGCCTAGACTTAGTGTTCACACTCCAAGTATAGGGTTGTGATGTAGTAATAATCTCGGTAAGATCGAGGTCGAATCCACAGGGACTGAACCTTGTACGTAACCTAAAAGTAACCAGAACTAGAACTAGAAGAAGATGAAATCTAAATCAAGCAAATATGAGAGAATAATGGTGAAATAGTAAACTAAAACTTAGAAAATTCAAAGGTGGGAAACTAGGGATTCAGAGGATCCACTTGTAGAGATCAGAGAGATCTACGCTTGATTCATGAACTCAACTGGACTTTGAGTCCCATCTTCATCCAGTTGGAAGATATCATATTTAAAACCAAATCTAAACTTCTTTTGATCCAGTTTTCAATAGCAGATGGGTACGAGAATTAGAATTGATTCCATCACAAAACTATGCCCATGAGACAAAGCAAACAATAGAATTTAGCCAATCCATATCCAATCTAAGGGATGTATGAATGTTAGGAAGGATTCCGTCATCCAACCATGCCCATGAGATGATGGTGAACAACAGGGTTCCCAAATTCACAAACCCTATAAAGCTAAGAACATGCTCAAAGCTATCGCAGATCAATTGTAATTTAAGTCACAACAAACCATTAAAACTAAAAGCATTCCTTAATACTAAACTATAATGAAAGACAGTTCAACTTAAACATGAATCAAAGCATAGAAGTCAACCCATCACACTAAAAGCTTTACCTCTTAGCCCTAGCTAAGAGGTTTAACCAGACATGATCTAGCAAAAATCTCTTAAAAACATAAAAGGAAAAGGAAAAAAGACTAGAAGAAAGAGGGAGAAAACTCCCTAGCCGGCCATCTCTCTCTCTCCTTCTCTTCTTTACCTGTCTTGCCTCCACGGCTGCCCCACACGTCCTTATGCCATTCTCTCTCTCTTCTCTCCTTTTATAATACTAGGAAGGTCAGTCGGTGGAGTTTATGCACAAGTTACGCAGCTAGATGCGTGCGTAATAGGTGCGAATTCTTGAGTTTTCGGTATCAGTGGGACCCATTATCGTTGTTATAAGAGAAATCCGACCCGTTCATTGGATTCATGGCGAAAAACCAGCTGGGAAGGAGTGATTTTTATGGGGTTTTGGTGCGATCCACTATATCAAATCAACTCGCCGTCTATCTTGCGTTTTCTGGCGATCCACGTGTGTATGTTTGCGCGAGAATATGGGTGGGGCCCACTATCAAAACCCAGTCGGCTTGGGTGTGTCCGCCGCGTTTTGCGCGAGAAGGGCACTGTTCATATGTTTTGTTTAAAAAATAAGTGAGGCCCACTTCTGATGATATTCTCAAAGATCTACTCCGCTCATCTTCTTAGTAACTTGTAAGCTTATGGGTCAAAGTATGAAGTAGATCCAAGATCTAGGTGGGCCACACCATCCACCTGTGATGAGGCAATACCCACCGTTGAAGCAAACCTCTCTTCTCACGTACCTGCATGCATATGGAGTTAAATTATATATTTGCCATCATTCTAGTCACCGTCTTCTGAAGTGCATTATGTTTGAATGTACCATCTGATTTTCTTTAAATTGAGCAGGTACTCCTCATTTTTCGTGCTCTTTTCATCAGTCAAGTTTGAGCCCTAATCTCTTAAGGATGACTAAGATGCTTTTTTAATAGTTACTGTCTGATCTTGCCCATCAAGTTACTTATATACTGATCCAAGGGCTGAATTTTAACTTGTACAGTTAATTTATGGTCCTCAAGCCAGATATAAAGTTTCGAGCCGAACGGATGGTGAGAACCCTGTGATCTTACATTCTAGACAACTTTCAGGCCCGTTTAAACCCAATCATTTGATCTTCTCGGGTCTTTAGCGTGTGAATTCCTCGATCTTGGTCTCCTGGGGTCCGTCCTTTGCCTCGGTGACGTCTGAGCATTAAATCCATGCTTTTAGTACCATTTTTCAGTCCAGGCTCCTAAATTCACCTTGCAGCATAAATATAATTAAAATAGGACGTTAAACGGTATCATGTTCGTAAAATCAGATAATAACTGGGGTCTGATATGCAATATTTGATCCTCATCACACAGTTCTAGTTCTAAAGTGTGACAGATAATTGCATAATCATAAGTCCTTAGTCTCACTGAGTTATTACTACATTGTAGCCCTGCACTTGGGTTTGTTCGATCACCTATATAGGTGCCGGTTTAAAATGCAATGCCACTTATACCAAGAGTACTAAGAGTGCCAAGGTCCTTAGCCCCTTATACGATAGCCCATTGTTCATGGGAAGCTCATCCAGACCCTTCATCTCACCCAAACATGGGCCGAATCTTAGCATTGGTACCCATAAGCAATGGGCCCAACCCAAGGTCCAACATCAATCGTGCTCTTACCTTATGCAAGGTATCTCATGCCATCTACATTATCATCATCACACACACACACACACACACACACACACACACACACACATATATATATATATATATATATATATATATATATATATATATCATGACATACACCTCATGCATTGCATATATTTCACATGCTATCTACATCATACATAAATCTTATATACATCTACATCAAGCACACATCACATGCCCTCATGGGCTTATTACATCATTGCAAATGGGCCGGATCAAACATGAAGATCAACCATATAAACCACATTCACATAAATCAAACCATACATCATACACATAAGAGTCAGGCCTGCCCATTTAGAGTTGTTGGGCCTTGAATTACTTGAAAATCTCCTTCGTTAGGGATCCACATGAGACCCACATTCTAGCCTACTAATTCGGCATATTTGGGCCTTGAAACGGCTCTAACCATGCTGCCCAATAAATTTATGGCGTGGGCCTGGAATACATGCATCAAAGTGGGCTGCTACGACCAGGGTATAACGGACGCGGATTTCCTGCCAAAACCTTTTGGCTGGAAGTTGCTGCGGAAAGATACTGGGTGGGGCCCACTGCAATGTATGTGATAAATCCATTCTGTCCATCAGTTTTGCGGGCTCATTTTAGGACGTTCAAGAAAAATATGACTTGGATACAAAACTCAAATGGGTCACGAGAGGAAAATTTGGAGAAAGAAATTTCTACCGTTGAAACTTTCCTGGGCTCCACCTTAATGTTTATATGCTATCCAAACCGTTTTCAAGGTCATTCCAAATGGGATGAAGTGAAAATACCAAAAGGATAGCCTGATACAAAAACTTTTATAGCCATAAGAATGTTTTAACGGTGCTCACTGAATTCCCACTGTTTCCACCTTGTGTGGCCCACTTAGAATGTTGGATACATCTCATTTTTAGTTGCACGTCCTAAGATGAGCTCGCAAAATGGATGGACCAGGTGGATTTCTCACAAACATCTTGGTGGGTCCCACCCAGCATCCTTGCGCAGGAACTTCATGCGGAAGGTTTTAGCTGGGAATCCGCGTCCGGGGATAACATGAATATGCAACGCATATCATAGCGGGCCCTAGAACGGTCAAACGGTGTGTATATGCTACACATGTCACAAGTAGAGCCCGGTCCGGGTCGGATCAAATTGGGTCCAACTCGATTCGATTCGAAATCTCAATGGCCTGACCTGAACTCAATCTGATCCGGTGCCGATTCCGGGTCACCGGACTCGAATCAATCTGAAATGTACATGGCCTGATCTGATCCGAGTCCTACTCGGTCAGAAAAACCGAGTCGGATCAGATTGGGCACGGTTCGGATTGGTCCATATTATTATTATTTTTGAAAAATTAAAAAAAAAACAATTTTTTTTTAATAAAAAACCTAACATCCCATGGCAACAGATCTAACATTGTGGCCCACTGACAGAGAAAGCTCAAATAACAAGTGGGACCCACTTCATAATCTATGAGAAAATCTTCCAAACACTTCAAATTCATTAGGCGACTAACATCTTTCAAACACAAACAACAAACCATAGTAGAATTAAATCCAAACAGAGTCCATGAAACACAGCAACACCTACAATAAACCATCACGAGATAGAGATACCTATAGCTGCTAAAACAACTCTCCTAAAACAAACTCCTACTACCACTATAGAAAACAAACCATAGTAGTCATGCAACACACAAACACCCTTAAAAACAAGGACTCTAAAACTGCTGTAGCTTTAAGAGAGACTCCTAAAGCTCGTGAATGGACTTTCAGTTCGTCCAAGTGGCCCACGGTTTAGAGATGTTGGTCTATTAGGATCTGCCATGGATGTGGCCTGTGGTAGATGGTCAAGAACAGAGAGAGAGACAATTCAACCAGTGGACCGCACGACAGCGTTCAGGTAGAGACGATTCAGCCAGGGCAAGCCCCACCAGTGAGCCACGACTAGACAGTGTGGGCCACCTATCCAGATCGGGGGGACCACCAGCGGGCAGTGGTGAGTAGCCTATGGTTGGTTGACTAGCCACAACCACACAGCGGTTCACCACAGTGAGCCATTGCTCCTAAAATCATTAAAAAAAAAAAAAAAAACCTCATAAAATCATTTGATCGAGTGGCCGAGTGGGTCCTATCTTGAATGGAGAGACTCGAGTGGCCGGATCGGGATTTGGAGTGGCCTGATGAGTGTGCCGGGCTGCGGAGTGGAGTCTGGAGTGGCCGGATCGGGATCGAGATGGGCAGATGGCTGCCTGCGTTCGGGTAGAGAGGCCGGGTAGCGGGTAGGGATTTTGTGGATTTAGGGTTCAGCGGGCGTTCGGGTGCGGGTAGAAAGGGTAGGGTAAAAACTAAAATTAGGTAATACACACACACACACACACACACACACACACACCCCTTAGGGTAAAGTAGTAAATAACTAAATATATATTAATAAAAATACTAGACCCGGTCCAGATCAGATTGGTCCGGATTGGTATGGATCCGAACTTGACTCGAATAGCTTTTGGATCTGGATTGCCCTACTTGATCCGCATTGATCCAGGCCGTCGGATTGGTTCGGATTAGGTCGGACCTGGTTGGATCGGGTCAGTATTGCCCAGCTCTAGTCACAAGGTAGGCTGTCAAAATGAATAGACACAGTGTATAAGATACCTACATCATGGTGGTCCAATGGCCAGTGGGGTCCACACGCTGGAAATGACGTGGATATGACCCGTACATCACATTGGGATCGACCATGGTGCGGGCCACTAAAATTTGGATCAAACTGATTTTTGTGTATTCCCTTTATCTAGGTCTGACATGACCTTACCAATGGATAGGATGAAAATTAAACATCAGCACGGCCCCAGGGATTTTTCAACAGTAGGTGTCAACTTCCACGGTTTTTGGTGGTGTGGCCCACATAAGATTTGGATTTGTTTCATTTTTGGGCCTAACCCCTACAATGATAGGAAGAGAACTTGATGGACAGCAAGGATGTAGAATAAATACATCAAGGTGACGTTAGCAGGGTGGCCCCACACGCTGCCAACAAGTGGGCAGCAGCAATGCACGTTGCTGCCCCGTTCCCCTTTTCTTCTTCTTCTTCTTGTTTATTTATTTATTTATTTAGGGGGATGATTTTAATCAAAGTAGCCTTGTGATATTGCCATACCGCTGGATTTTTGGAGGATTTAAATGAATGCACTAACTAGCCTCCTTATACTCTAAAATAAAAATAAAAAATTAAAAGGGTAGTGATTTTGATCAAAGTAGCCTTGTGATATTGCCATATGGCTCAATGTTTAGAAGGTTTAAATGAATGCACTAGCTTGCCTCCTTATACTTTTATTTTTAAAAAAATTAAAAGGATAGTGCCCGTGGGGACTTTCTCGTTCTTCCTCTGTTATTTTCGAGGAGTTTTTTTCTTTCTTTTCAAGCACGTCTTTTGCGGACTCCACCACTACTTTCGAGTGCATTTTCTACCATACGGTCACCGTCATTAACTTCTCTGGCATATGGGTACACTAACAACTCCTATGACCCTTAAAATAAATATTGTTTTTGATTTGACTACTTCATTTCTCAGAGATGCAAGCCATTATGGGTGGAAGACATTTTAAATGGATTTTTATTTATTTATTTATTTATTTATAGATTTTTAGAGATGAAAATCACTTTTGGATGTGAATAGAGATGGATGGCCATGGTTGTTATTGTGGAGAGAATTAATTGTCGAAAGTAGTTTGAGGTTGAGATGAATGGTTTGGTTGTCACATGAAAGACAATGAAGGAGATCCAATTTGAATTTTATAATGTATTGCCTTTGAATACACTTTGTTAAGGGTTGATGTTATGTGTTAAAGGTTTGAGTTGTGGTTGTCATGTGTTAAGGGTTTGGGATGTGATTGTCATATGTCAAGGGTTGAGGTAGTTAATGTCTGGGTCATGGTTGTCATGCATTAAGGGTCGAGGTTGTTATGTGTTAAGCATCCGCGTCATAGTTGTCATATATTAAGGGTCGAGGTTGTCATGTGTCAGGGGTTGTGGGGCCCATTGTAGGATGTGTTGAATCCATTCAGTGGATTAGCTTCAAAATCTAATTTAACATCATGGGATGGGATAAAGTATGAGTTACGTCTAAAAATTATAGGGTCCCAAGAAGTTTTCAATGGTAGGTTTTCAATCTCACTACTTTTTATGGTGTGTTCCACTTGAGCATTTGATATCCCTCCTTTTTTGGGCTCATGCGCTAAAATGATCTTTCAAAATAGATAACCGGCCTGATAAAATACATACATCACAGTGGGGCCCACAGGACCATCTATCTCGAGCTAGGTCCCACACCCATAGCAAAAGCCTTTTGCATGAAATTTTTGCCACCATGAAATTTTTGCCACCGGAAGCTATGTTGGGCTTACCGCAATGTTTATGGGAAATCCACTCCGTCCATCCATTTTGGAAGATCATGTTAAGACATGAGACCAAAATTTAAACAAATTTGAAACTCAAGTGGGCCACATGACTAGAAATAGTTGAAACGGATTGCCTACCGTTCAAACCTTTCCTACTCCACTGTATTATTTATATACAATCCAAACCATTCATAAAGTGACCCAAATGCTCATAAAATCCTTACCACGGGGATGAATGGGAAGAATAAAAATATTAGCCTGATCGAAAGCTTCTCCAGCCTTATGAATGTTTCAACTGTGAGCGTACGATATCCACTGTTTTCTATTGTGTGGCCCACTTAAGCTTTGAATCTACTTTACTTTTGGGCTCATGTCATAAAATAATTTGGC